>NW_022196912.1:20705751-20730676 GCF_008632895.1 Mastomys coucha | reverse complement strand
AGGGTCCTAGTCTGTTGGGTTCAAAGTGGAGCTGGGTAAATATTCAGTTACTTTTATCCAAGGCTCATTGGTTACTGAAGGGAGCAAAAACTTCAGACTTGAGGAACTCTATCTGCCTGCCTCGGGTCCAAGGTGAAGGGTCCAAGGGTGAAGAATCACCTTGAAGCCAGGCATCTGGAAGTCAGCAGAGACAACAGTGGAGAAGGCGTACCACTCCCCTTGGCCGTGGGATGGAGGTTTTCATCCAGGCTAGGCCAGTAGAACCTGGCTCCCCTACTTCTCAGCCAAGAGGCTGACAAGAAAGAATCAGGGAGGTTACACCCTCATTTCTCTCTGATCTTGTTTCGTTATCCATACCATGTGAATCCCAGTAACCACTTCATGGGAACAGGAGAGTTCAGAACCAATTCTGCCCCTTTTAGTTCCAGGTACCAATGGGGCAGGGGTATCAGTCCCTTCCCCCTTTCCAGCTAAGGATGAACCTCGGGAGGTAAGGGACAGCCTTCTAGTTTGGTGAAGGTGAGGGCAGAGGAGGAACATGATGCTGGAGTAACTAGTGTCCCAGATGGGCAGGCTTGTCATGGTGGAGCCAGCAAGGAAATAAATGCTAAGACCAGCCAATCCCAGCTAAGAGGTTCTGCTGCAAGCACCTCTTCCCTTAGCAGAGGGTCTTCGCACAGGCACAGTGGGCATTTCCTGAGGCATGGAGCTGACTTCTTAACCTAGCTACATTCTTCCATCTACTTTGTATCTCTGTTACTCTCTCCCTAAAACTAAGTCAGGCTAATAGGACAAGGGTTATCCTGACTTTATTTTAAAGTAGAAGGACCCATGGCTGAGGTACTCAAAGATATAGCTGCACAACACAAAGACCCATGATTTGGGACAATTGTACTTTTCAAATGCACTTAAACTACGTGCAGAGGAAGAGCTGTGAAATCCACTGTTACAGGAGAGAGGAAAGAGTATGTGTGGTTTATGGGTGAGGTGGAGGATGAATCTGTGAAGGCTTCCCAGAAGGACATATCTGAACTGGGTTTAGAGATGAGGTGGGGATGTGCCAAGTACCTGCAGGCAACCCTGAAGGGTTCATTTTCTTTAATTATTGTTTGTGTCTTTGTGGGGACAATCTGCTATGGGCCTAGCTTTCTCAAAACTCTTGTGTATTCCCTCAAACAGTTTAACTTTTTAGCTGTCATGGTTAGAAACCAGGTGTTTCTCTATCAGCCAGGGAGGTGGAGGTCATTATTTTAAAATGTTCACTTACTTAGAGTTTATTTAGTGTGTCCATGCCTGCCTGCCTGTGTGTATGTATGTATATGTCCTGTATGTGGAGGTCAGAGGACAATTTGCCAGAGTCGATTCTCTCTTTCCACCACGCTAGAGATCAAACAGGCTATCGGGCTTGACAGCAGGTGTACCTTTACCCACTGAACCATCTTGCCGGTCCCAATGTTCTTTTGAGCAACTTGTTCAGGGTCTTGTGGGTGGTAGAGTTGTGTGGATCCCTAAGCCGCTCAAGAGAACAACATATTCTTCAGACGGTTTGGGGCTCCTAACCCAGAGCCTCCAGCAGCAGTATTTGCAGGCCCTCAGCCTTTGTAGTTCCTTTCCTGTCTGAGGTTAAGCCCAGCAGCTGCTCAAAGCCTGAGCCTCCTTGCTGGGGAGACGGGGCCTAAAAGACAGGCCTGGATGAGACTCTCGGGCTCTGTGCCATACCCTGCATACTTAGGTCATCAGGAAAGCAGACCACATGCTTAGATTGCCAACTAAGCAAGGCATAAAAATGAGGAAAATGTTATGAAATAATTTCTACTTAAGAAGCGTACGAAGAAAAATCACCCTTGTGGGGAAAAAATCAGATTTGTGTTGAATTTCCCCACACATATTTTATGGTTTAGCCTTTATTTAGTTTGCATTGGATAGCAAGGGAGGGGAGACACCAAAATCTCTTCAGTGTTTGGGACCTGAAATTTGATCCTGAACTTGAAGTGCTATCTTTCAGCTGACCCCACTACAAAACTGGATTAATGTTGTCATGTTTGGTGCAGGTGAGGCTGGTCACGTGGGCGGAAGTTCAAAACAGAATAAGCATAAACACAATCTAAGGGGTGTCCTGTCCCTCCTTACTTCATGCCTCCCCATCTCAGCTGGTCCCACCCAGGCTTGAATTAACTTTTCTTTTTTTACACAGCTGTGGGAATGTTTTTGCCCAGCAACATAAGCGATCTGTCCCACACCCTGTAAAGAAGTAGTGCATGAGATTCCTCAATAGATTTTCCTTTCTGGACACAGTGGTGGCTTTGTTTGAGGGGCACCCGGTGCCACAAGCTATACCCAAATGGCTCTGAGAATTTATCCCGTCCAGTTCCCTCCTTGGCCTGACTGTAGCCTCTGGGCATGCTCTTGGCCTCCTTAGTCTCTGGGTTTCCCCAGACTCCTGCGAGGTCAGCAAGTTTTGGGTCCTGTGAGTGTACGAAGCCAATAGACCCAGCCCAGAGCCATTTGCCCGGTCACTTCAGGCAGTGGCTCCAACAACTCCCCAGGAAGCTGACCTGTTAGGCTGGGCAGTGTCACCCTTTGTTCATCTGCTGAGTACAGCACGTCTCCAGAGCTGGAATCTGAGATGCCTTCTAAAGAACATTAGCTCATTGCTGCTGTGGTCTCATTCATTCTGGGCATTTTTGAGGCTGCCTCAGAATGGTTCTTTCCATCCCTCTAGCTCAGCTGTCCCCATCCACACTTGGATACACCTCCTCATGGGTCTGCATAGGATACGGAGCAGCCAACATCGACTGTCCCAAATCAGCACACAGGTTCTTTCTCACAGGGAATCTGGCCTTACTGTTTCTCCGTGTCCTTTTGAAAACCACAGGGTCAAGATCTGCTCCTGCCTTCTGATAGCAAGAGCAAGTGCATGTACATCACATACATACACATATACATACGTATGCATACGCATACACCTTCGGTCACTGAGACTGAGTGTGCAGTCAGGGGCTGAGTTTCTGGAGACATGTGTTCACGAGTTTGCGGGTCCCAGTGCCTCCCCTTTGCCCCAGGCCCTGGCTCTAACTGGCTTCTTGCCAAACAATATACTTTTGGAGCTTATATCACTTTGAGGGTGAGGGGCATCGATGTTGGCCAGTCCCCAGAGGCAGATGCATTTCCTGGAGGAGGCTTAGGTCATGAAAGGAGACAGTGGCTATGGTGATGAAAGGCATTGAATTTAAGAATTCAAATTCAAATGCCAGGCTCAAATCCTAGGCTACCTGTAAATGATGTGCACATTGGGCCAGTTAACTTTGATCTCTTACCTTTTCCGATAAGAAATGATGCTCAATAACGGGAACCAGTTAAATATGTAACACATGTAACTAATCTAACTCCCAGAGCAGTCCACAAGGTGGACTTCCTTCCAGGTCAGCAGTTCTCAACCTGTGGGTTGTGACCTCTTTGGGGGGTTGAGCAACCCTTTCACAGGGGTCTCCTAAGATTATCAGAAAACACGGATATATACATTGCAATTCATAACAGTAGCAAAATTACAGTTATGAAGCAGCAACAAAAAATAATTTTATGGTTGGGAGGTCACCACAACGATGACGGGTATCCTATACCTACATGTCATACACAACATGTATTAAAGGGTCACAGCATTAGGAAGGTTGAGAACCACTGTCCTAGGTGTATTTGACAAGGAGGACCATCAGGCTAACAGCCCAGTGGATATGTATATGGGATGAAATGACCATGGAACATTTAGAACAGTGTCTGGCATTTTACAGGCAAGAAGTAAGCCTGAACTATGATGCCCTGTGTGGTGGAAAGAGGTGCTGAGGCCATGGAGTCTATGATAAGTACCTTCTATAGGGCATACTCCTCGTGATCCGAGAGCCCGTGGTCCTGTCTCACTCAGGAAGTCCCCAAGGGAAAAGTTCACCAAGAGAGCAGAAAGCACAGTCCTACGTGTGCCTTTGTTTTTTCTGATCACAGCTCCAGCACAGGCTCTCAAAATGATGCTGTGACCAGAAGAAATCCTTCCTTGATGCTCCCAGTTGCTAGACTGGGATGGTCGAGGTTTGAGGGGATCCCCAAGGCAACCCAAGACTTGAAAGGCTCCCCCACACTGCTGCTGTAGTTAGTCTCTAAGCTGATCAACAGCTTCCTCTGGAGTTGAGGCTACTGCAGCTGCTCCACAGGCTCCCTGGGGACAGAGTCCATAGCAACCTAGCCCAGGAAACATGGAATAGAGAACAGCTCCAAACACTTCCTGAAGGCATAGATAGCCTGCTGGGGACCCAGAGGAAACCCAGAGGAGTTTCCCAGCAGGCCTCCTTAGATCCTGCCCACCCTGGAGAGGCAAAGAATGGCAAGGACCTCTAGCTCCAGAGCTGTCCTGTGTTTGCCTGGGCCTTAGTCAGCTTTCTGGGAGGTGATTTCTCAGAGGAATCAAACATGGGTGAAGAGCAGCACCAGTGTCTACCTGCTGGGGGGCATGGGTTCCAGCCCTATTACTTGAGGAAGCCATGTAACCCTTTTCAGCTTCCTTGGTGCCTGCCTCATGTGCCACTATGGGGAACAAAAGACAGCGGTACCAGACTTTCACAATAAAATATAACACTCAGCATTGCTTTTATATGTCAATGGTTTTTTATTAAGAAAATGGCAGGGTTATAATAATACCCTGGCTGTGTGTTTGAATCAGCTGGGAACCTTATAAAGAGTAGCATTGCTAAGGTCTTGACCAAGAAAGTTAGAAACATCAGAGTAGAGCCCCGAATCCATCAGCTGATGCTCCTCAAGGGTTTTGAATATGTAGCCAGTACTAAGGACCAGGAAGCTGGGCCCCTGTGGTTTTCACTGAGCCCTCACTTTGTAGGTTTGTTTCTCAGGCAGCATCCTTTAGTGCCCAGCAAAGATGCTCTGGGACTGTCCTCTGTCTGGCCAGTCCCACCCCAGGGTAGATCGATCCATGCACCATTATTCAGTCCAGCCCCCCACCACATGCACACGGGCATGTGCACGCATGCACACACACACACACACACACACACACACACAAACACACTGTCTGTATCCAAACTTGTCCCAGGATCCTAAAGGGTTCTGTTCTCCATCATCCTTAGTGACTACTCCCTGACTAAGCATGCTCCCTTTCTCTTTGCCTCTACAAGGGGCAACAGAGTTGGGGAGGCAGGTGGCCTTGAGCTCTGGCTGCCCAAGTGAGAAGAGCAGAGAGGTACCTGTCATGTCATGACACTCAGAGTTTCAGAAGCAACCATCCTCCTGCTCCCTCAGGAGTGCCATCACCAGGGATGAAAATAAATGGTTGCAGATGGTACCATTCAGAAGTCCATTCCTGGCACAGTATCCAGGAACCAGAAGGAACTCTGAAGATCCCACTGGCCGGTCTCCTAGACCATGAGGTTCAGAGCAGGGAAGAGGCCTGCCTGGGGCCCTACATGAGTAGAGTCAGGTACCGGAAGTAGAAAGTGAGCACGTTAAAAAACCACCCCATGAAAATAGGCAGCCACTCTTCCCCTCCCTCCCTTCTTCCACTAAGATAATGTGTCAATTCCTGTACTGCCATTTTCCTCCCTTCTAGACAATAGAAACTGCTACCAGATATCAATAGGAATTTCACTAAAAAATTCATGTAATGGAATTCTACATAGTTATTAACAAGGGTAAAGTAAATCTGGATTGCTGTCTCTCAAATGTGTTAAGCATAAAACGAAACCCATGCATGGCTGTTATCTGGATAACCACTGCAGAGTATGTAAATTCCTACCCAGGGGCTGCACAACATCCTCTGTGGTTACTAAGTCTCAAGCTGGGGACAGGATATGTGTGTGTGTGTGTGTGTGTGTGTGTGTGCAGGTGAAATAGGAAAGCATCAGTAGATAAAAGGTAAATTTTGATTTTGATTTACTCCACTTCAGGTACAGAGATAAAAAAACCAAGCACTTTTTAAAAAGCACAGTTAAAATCTCAACCCAACAACCTCATTGTGAACTGAAATATTGGTGATAAAACTGCCTGATGCCTAAGGATGCAAGGGAGAGAATGTGCCTTGTGCCTTGAGTATAGTCTCATGCTAGAAGCTTGCATCAATTGGGTAATGACATGAAGGAAAGTTGTAAGTTGCTTAAAAACTTCAGTTAGGGCCAGTGAGATGGCTCAGTGGGTAAGGACTCCAGCCACCAAGCACGATGGCTTGAGTTCAATCCCCAGGACTCATAGTGAGAGAGTCAACTCATTACAATACCCTCTGATTTTCACATAGGCACAGTGAAAACTATAAAACTATAAAACACACCATAACTACATAGTAAGAAAAACTAGTTATCTATGTGTAAGTGTGCCTAAGCACAAAGTCTATAGCACCTATGTACATGGAATATTTCTAGAAGGCTACAGAATGCAAAGAATAAAGACTAGGCAGAGGAACCAAACTCTAGGGTGAGTTGGTATTCATTTTTCATCATTTATCCTTCATGCTGCTGTTTTGTTATATCATGTATACATGTTTTATATTAAAGAAATATATATATGATATATATATATGTATATATATGTATAAAACAAATAATCTCTAAGAAACCAGAAGAGCCTTGGGATTGTCTAATTATGTGCCTGGGTATGGAAATTTCAGCTGGTTGCTCTGATTTGAGAAGTCTGCAATCCTGGAGTTAGGAATCAACTTCAGTCCATGGGTTGCTTCATGGCCCAAACCTTGCTTTCCTTCACCCCCCTCCTGAGTCAGGGCAGGGAAAAGACCAAGAAAAGCAGAATATATGACGTTCAGGTAAAAGCCTTCTTCTTCTGCTCAGTGGTTGCTCTGGGGATACCCCATGTATGATGACCTGCTGTGGAGCAGACCAACAGGGGTTGCTCTGGGGATACCCCATGTATGACCAGCTGTGGAGCAGACCAACAGGGCCTTCTTCGAGCACCATGGCTACACGACTCCACTCCTTCCTGCAGGTACCTGCTGGAACAGGATTTTCCAGGCATGCGGATTGGGCCAGAGCCAACCACTGATTCCTTCATAGCAGTGATGCAGGGAGATGTGGAGGGGATCATCCCTGGGAACGCCCTGGTGGTAGATCCAAAGAAACCCTTCAGAAAGCTCAATGCCTTTGGCAATGCCTTCCTGAACAGGTAAGTCAGGGTGGGCTGGGGTGGGGGATGCACTGCTGGGTGTCTCTTTGCTTCTTTCGGGGGCGCAGAGGGTAAAAGGAGAGGGGTGTGGTCCTGGGAGACTCTGTGTCTTTTCTGAACCAGCTTCTTGACTGGTGCCTGAGTGTAACTGAGTCGGTCATCATGGTATAGGACTTGACAGCAGTGAATGCTGGGCTGCTACCACATGATGAAAGACCAAGGAAGGGTTTGATTATCCTGGATCAAATGGTCCTACCCTAATAAAATCATTAAAGGAAAGTCACATGTTTCCCAGCATTTGATTTTCTTACACCATACCTGGGATTATTTGTCCAAGCATAATGGAACAATAGAAGGTTCCTTCTTGTTCCTGAATGTTCTACTTGGAAAGAAGAGGCCTTGAGTTTGAGCAATAGTTCTCTTAAGCTCCTGTGTGCCCTTGGAAGGTTACCTCCTTTCCCCTAAGACAAGTTCAGGCCTGAAAATACCAAGGTCATCATGAGGCTTTGAGTTGGCAAGGCCTTAGAGCAGTGGCTCTCATCCTTCCTGATGCTGTGACCCTTTAATACAGTTCCTCATGCTGTATTAAAGTCATGTGGTGACTGCAACCATAAAATTATTTTGTTGCTACTTCATAATTGTAATTTTGCTACTATTGTAAATTGTAATGTGAATATCTGTACATCATCTGATGGTCTTAGGTGACCTCTGTGAAAGGATGGTCTGACCCCCAAAGGGTTCATGATCCACAGGTTGGACAAGCTAATCTGGCCTTCATATTATAACCGTACTCAACTGGAATGTGGACAGGTCCCCTTTTAATATGATTAATCCAGTTTACATGTACATTGCGCTCAGTTTCAAGGCCACTTTTTCTCACTGGAGATCTTTCCAATGAAATTGGAGACCATGGGGCCTGGCTTCAGAAGGTCCTGGAACCAGAACCTGCCTTGAACTGTGGCTCTTGGATGAGTTACCACCCTTCTCTGCATCTTGCTTTGCTTGGGTGTAATATAGGGTGGTAATAATATCTCTGAGGAGTTGGTGCAGAGGTTGAGCAAGACCCTGAACAGAAGGCAGTTCATGTCAGTGCATAGTAACTGACAGAAATGTTAGCTTGTGGTAGGGTGGATAGTTACTGTGTGGATTTTTCACTTTTTTGTTTTAAAATTTGATTCCTGGGCTAGAGAGATGGCTCAGCAGTTAAGAACAGAGGACCTGAGACTGTAGGGGATCCATACTGTCTTCTGCCCTCTATAGGCACTGCATTAATGTATACATACCCCAACATAGGCACACATATCAACACATATTTAAATTTTTAAAAAAATCCAATTTCCTAATTTATTCAATGAGAGAAATGGGTAGCTACTGGTGCCATATTCATCTTTAGAAATTGAGACATATCCAGGGACACTTTCAGTGTCTTTTGTCCTGTAAACTTTCCTATAGTAATATGCAACCTGTAATACTCTGGGACAAGAAGGGGCAGGTGGCTTGGTAAACAGTGTGGAATGCTAACTGGCAGGACATGTTTCCAAAACAGGTCCAGGAGGACAAGAAAAATCACTGGGGAATTAGTCTGGTGGGGAGGGAACCCCAGGAGGTGAGTGTGGCTTCCTAGAAAAGAAGGTTGAATCAGCAAAAATGAACTCCAGTGGTCCGTACTGAGGTACACTGGGTTGGGGTCCTTGAGACCAGGAGGAGTTCCTGCTACCAGGAGCTGAGTGAGAAAGGCCAGATCCAGGGAAAGGCGAGGAGAGGCACACGGGATGCTAAACACAAAAGGGTTGCGTGTTGAGGGAAGTTGATGTGAGAGAATGAGTCAGGAGGCGTGACTGAGGCATCTGGGGCGGGAGGTGGGAGGCGAGGTGCAGTCCATTTGGGATGCCTCAGTTTGCAGTGAGGGACTGTGAGTCAGCTGAGCAGCCTCATTCTTCTGAGTCAAAAAGGAGCTGGCTTCCAGGTGAGGGGGGAGGAGAACCAGAGATACACAGATACACAGAGTCAGTCAACAAAAGAGATGGAGGGCAAGGCTCGTGGTGAGCCTCCCTTCAGGATAGCTGCTCAAAAATGATAATAGCATCTACGTGTAATGGCATATGGTCAGTTATGATAACAGATTTGTATAATTACCATAGTAGCCAGCACATTCCTGACCAAGGAGTGCCTTTATGTCATTAACCAAACCCAGCAGGTCCCACTAACTCTATGATTATAGACTTTTTAAACCAAGAAGTGTGTGTGTGTGTATGTATGTGTGTGTGTGTGTGTGTGTGTGTGTGTGTGTGTAGTCTGGGTAACAACACACAAACTCCATCAGTATTGGTGCCTTCATCCATAAGATGACAAAATGCAAACTGCAAAAACTCTGGGCCCTGCTCTTTTCCTGAAAATGTATAAAGGAACCTGATAGAGTGTATAGTAGCTGTACTTGTGTGAATTTCACACTAGGAATTGAGGAGGAGAAGGATAAGAGAAGACACTGTTTCATTGCCTGTCTCGCTGTACTGCTTTCTTCAAACAGTAGAAAAATATCGATTAAAAGGTTCTAAAAGCAATTTATAAAGAGCATGTATGTGAAGCTATTGTTTTGGGGGGCAGGGGAAAGTACACAAGAGGCAGCGCCTCTCAAGTGCCCGCCTTCTCTCTTTCAGTCTGTGCTTTTGGTGACTAAAGCATTTAGCCT
The DNA here is from genome assembly GCF_008632895.1 of Mastomys coucha. Taxonomy (NCBI): domain Eukaryota; kingdom Metazoa; phylum Chordata; class Mammalia; order Rodentia; family Muridae; genus Mastomys; species Mastomys coucha. Next base: position 20,720,820 of record NW_022196912.1, on the reverse strand, counting down.
GGAGAAGCAGACCCAGGTGAGGTCCTGCTTCAGGGTTCGTGGCCACAGAGACCTATAGAGTGCCGCTCTGGTGAAGCATGGTTGAAGGAAGAAAAGCAGGGTAGCTGTCTTTAGGGCTGCCCCATCCTCCAGGCACAGTGCCAGTGCCAGAGGGTGGAGTGCAGGTTTTACTGCAGGGGACTCCAGGCCTTGGAGGCAGCAGCTTGGGTGAGCCCAGCAAGAGAAGGACTGAGTCTATGTGGGAAAGCTGGCATTTGACATGGGCACGAAGTAATGGGTGGAACGACCCTGGATAGGTGAACAGCATTCCAGGAAGAGGAAACTGAAGAGAGAACAGAAGCAGAGAGGGATGAAAGAGAGCTGCTCAGCGTAGGGCTGCCTAACTAGAGCACGGGAAGAGGGGAGTACTGTGACCTCACCACTAAGACAGTGGCTGATAGGGCCACCTGGGGACTGCCAGTGGTGACCGCTCATCTGTCTTGGTCTAGCCATAGATTCCTGGTCAACTTCCCTGTGCCAAGGAGAGTCAGTGTCCCATGTTGTAAACATGCATCCCTGTCTCTTCTGAGCAAGAGCACTGTCTGGCTAAGCGAGCCCTTTAGATGCCCAGATAACACACTCCTGGGAGGCATGGCCCATCTCTCAAGGCCAGCCTTAATGCTACCTCCCCCAGGAAGCCTTCCCTCAAAGCCGTCTTTCTGCCTAGGTTCTAACAAACTCTTCTCTGACTTTGAGGTACCGGCCCCTCTGCACCCTGGTTTTTCATTGCTGTACAGGTAGCATCTTTGCCTTCAACAGGGGCAAGGATTTTTTGTAAAAAAGGGTATTTCACGGGAATCTTGATACCAAGATTCAGGAATTCAGAGTATGAGTTCAGACTGCCTCAGGATCACCTTGGGAATTCCTCAAAGAACAGATCTCCGGGTATGCTTACAGTTGCTTTCAGCTTGGCCTCATTTAGGCTTGCAGATAAAAACACATGCAGGATAAACAGGAATGTCTACCAAGCATCAAGTCAGAGGGGGGTTCCCATGCCCCAACTGTATGCAGACCACAAGATTTGAGAACACTGTGCAGTGGAGGGAGAGTTCTGATTGATCATCAGGAGCCAGCCAAGCTAAGTAAAACTTCTCCAGGCTGGCCAGGGATCATTAATGACTTGGGGCCATAAGCATTAGGCCAAGGCTCTGGACACACATGGGGGGTAGGATATCATTATAGAGTAGCCCTATTGGCCAGCCAACATTTTACCAAGCACCCTGGATATAAAGCACTCCAAAATAAGATGTGGCAAAAGAACCGTACCTCACTCCCGGGGTCAGCTATCATACCTAACAGCCCACATCATGAGACTGGGACTCTGCAGCCCATTGGAAAGTCAGATGGTTGAACCCTTGAGGCTGAGCTAGTGAGGTGCCTCAGTGGCTTACCACAGCTTTCTTCTTAACATCCGTACAGGTTTGTGTGTGCCCAGCTGCCCAACGCCGTGCTAGAAAGTATCAGTGTGATCGACACACCGGGGATCCTCTCTGGTGAGAAGCAGAGGATTAGCCGAGGTAAGTGGCATTGCTGGCAGGCATTAGCTCTAGCCTCGTATTCCTGGCTTCTCTTGCCATAGCTGCCATGTACCTCTCTAAGCAGCCCATTGGCCTTTCAGCTTTGGATTTCACGTTCTTGAGATAGAGTCTTATATAGCCAGGGCTGGCCTTGAACCCCTGATCTTCCTGTTTCTACCGCTTAAGTTCTGGGATTACAGGTCTATGCCCCAGCATCCAGCTGCCCTATCCTTTCTGTACTATCCTTTGTATCTTTAGCAACAAAATTAGATGAGATGCACTTTCCCCAAACCTGATGCTGGCAGCCTGGACTGCGGCCAAATTAGCACTCAGAAGTCGGCCTCCGGGAAGGGTCAGCCTTGGACTGGCAATTTTCTCTGGGAAGTGGCCAGGGCTCTCTGAGTGTTGACCTCAGATGACACATGCTTCGCCCTGTGTGCTCCATGACTCCTAAGTGACAAAGGTCTATCCATCTGTCTTATCATCACAACAGGGCCCAAGAAGGCTTTCCTCAAGGTTGTGGCCTGTACAGATCAACACCCTCTCGTTCCCAGTCCTCAGTGTCTTCAGATAGGGAGTAACGGGCTATATGGCCCATGGATCTAGACCCTTGAGAGTTAGCAGTTCAGGCCTTTGGCCCAGGGAAGGCTCTGGGCTTCTCTCTCATCCCCCTTTGAGCTGCCCTGCTTCCTCTGCTCAGAACTTTGGGGCCACAATCAGAGAGGCTGCTGGCAAGGCCCTCTGGGAAATAGTGTACTCTAGGTGAGCCCCAGGCAGGTTCCTAGAACCCCCATTTTAAAACAGTCTTGGAAGTGGAGTACCACAAAGTGTCTGAGCAAAACCTCCCTCTGTCCTTGGAGGTCAAACCTGGGAAGCGGAGGAAGGAAGCGTTTGAATGGGGAGGGCACCTCCCAGACTGCCAGGTTTCTCCTCACAGATTCCCAGTTCCTGTAATTGGTGACTTGTGACAGGGTCCAGGAAGCCTGGTCCCCTGGCCCCTAACTCTGGGCTCTGATGAAATGAGGGGCAGTCAGTCTGCACTCACCCTGGATCTGATCCAGACCTAAAGAGGTTTACAGGCTCACAAGGTAATCCTGCAGGTTGGGGAACACTGAGAGAGGTCATACTTCAGGCTGCGGGGGAGGGGAGAGTACATCCCATGCACCTGCTAGGCCAGCACAGCCTGGCTTACAAGAAGGTCAGGAGAGGACGGCCTATAGGGGTCCAGGAGTGCTATACTAGTAGTTCAGGGTTGTGGACAAAGCCCCGGAGGTCACAGGGAAATGCATTTTAGGGCTTTCCTATAATGTCCACAGACCTCAGTTCTGGAACTGGATCACAATGGGCTCCCTTCTTCCTCCTTAGCTGCTGTCCAGAGCTACATGTTAAACTACTCCAGGGTCAGCTATGTGATTCATCACCCTGTGCTTGTACCTGAGCAGATACATAAAGCAGCCTTGTTCCCAGGGACTCCTGCCTTCCTCTGTTCCTGACCTTCTCCTACTCTCCTCCCATTCTACTGTATTCTCTCCCGCCTTGCCTTTGTCTTCAAACCTCAGTGGCTGCAATGCACATACTGGGCACTGGTATTCCTGGCTATACTTCATACCCTCCCTCTTAAAACTGATAAAACGCCAGGCTCTTCCTGTCGCTGAGCAAAACAATGACTATGCCAGGTTGTTCTCTGTGGTCCTGAGTCCCTGACTGATAGAGCTGCTGGCAAAGCAGCCTTGGAGACAAACAGGAACTACTCGATGGGGTAGCCACAGCGTGCAGTAATGCTGACATCAGCACCCTGAGAAGACCAGAGTCAGGGAGGAAATCAGATACCACACTGATCCAGGTGGTAGTGGTGGTGATGGTGGTGGGACTTGAATCAGGAACGTTGCCTGGATACATAGCCTCTCCCATCTTTCTCCATGGTTACCATAAAGCCAGAGTCTCAGTTAATCCCACTCCAGACCCCATTACTCACACATTCTTCACACATATACCCATATCATCCCCTCCCCCGCATACATGCCTGTACACCTCCTGACACCCACACATAACACAAGTGTCTAATGCACAGATCTAAAGTTGACTGCCCAGACTTCCTTCACCTTTGGGGTTGGCCACAGTAGATTTGGTACTTTCTACCTTCCTCAAGCAGTGGGGGAACTCAGAAAGATCCGGAAGCCCAGGGGGGCCAGGCCTCCTCAAGTGTTCTTGCTGACCAAGCCTTGCATTCCGGCTCTAGCTGAAGGGTTTTCAGAGCCTGAAATTAAGTCCCCTCACCACATCACTGCCGCCCCAGGGCTTGTGGCTCAGCACAAGGATTGGGGTCAAGTCAGCACAAAGATCTTGCTCTACACTGCCCAGACCCTGGCCATCCTGAAAAGGAAGCTGCTCCTCCAGGCTCCCAGGAAGGACCTCAGGCATCACAGGGGTGGGCCTTCTGCTCTAGGCTAATGCCAAACAGAGTAGTCCTTGCTTCCAGGTAGCCTTCCATCCAGGCTCGGGGAGTGGTGGGGGCAGGGGTGTATGTCTATAGAGAAACCCAGTGCGTGACGTTTTAGGCTAGTACTCAGGTCTGGTAGAAAAGGCTCTGGAGTAAGCAGGAAAGGCAGGCAGAAAGCTGTTCCTGGAAGGGGCAGGATGCGGCTGCCTCTGGTTCATTACTGGGAAGGAGCACGGATGCAGCAGTGTGGGGGAGCTCAGAGAGATCCGGAGGCTTCATACCTTTTCACCTGGAAGCCACATTTCCCGACTGCATCTCAGACTGAATTCCTGCATCAGTTCCACTCTGGAAAGTCACCTCAGGGCTTCATGCTCTCATCTCAGACTGCACACAGATGGAGACATTTGGTCCAAGTGCTCAGCAGGCTCAGAGCAGGTGACACAATTGGCATGGGAGCCCTGGTCTCCCGAATTCCACTCCTTGGTTTTCAGCACATTATCATAACCTGTTGGGAAGACCAGGGATGAATGGGGGAGAGTGAGCTTCTCAACCCCAAGTTCCCTCTTGAGACTTTGAGGGTGTGTGTCATTCTCTATAACCTACATCCCTAGCCTATCCCTGAGCACTTAAGGGCTCCTGGTGTTCCTCAGATGACCAGCTGGTAAACCCATCTATGTATGTGTGGGCATTCATGTGTTGGTGAGGAGCAGCTGAGCCCTGATGCTCTCCAAAGGTCTTGTTGCCTTACTGGAGCCATCTGAAGGCCTGTGATGAGTCTGCTGCATTGCTCCCCATTGTCAGCAGAGCTCTTCCCCCACTTTTGGTACTGCACGCCTCTGTTATCTCTCTCTTTTTAAAAACATCTCTAGATGGTAACAGATTTTCACAGGGTATGCTACATGGCCACCACTAGCATCCTGTTCACTCTGGGTGATGGGGAGCAATAAGGATCTTCTGAGGTCGGTTTTGAAACTGAAAATGCAAAGAATGACACTCTGTATGTCAGACAGCTAGGGGAGCACTGGGTGATTAAGGAGTGGCCTTCCTTATTGAGTTTGTCTCATTGATTTCCTCCTGCCTGGCATTAATTAGAAATGCTTTCTTCCCGCCTCTGGAGCCTGAGCGTGGGGGTTACATATCACCAAAGGCTTCCCAGACGCTGGCCTGGAGCCTATCCACTGGATCCCTGGGTGCAAGCAGATATTCCAAGAAGAATCCAGGAAGGACCACTTCTGTATTCTGTCTCTCCACTCACTGGTCGATGATTCAGAGACTGTGAGCTAGTGCATGTATTAGGCATAGTTACCAGGAGTCTCAGAGCCATTCCTGAGATAAAGGGACATGGCCGTCTGGTAGTCACCTTGGGCATATTTTTCAGTCTCCATTCAGACTGAGCTCTCTCCTCCTTATATCAGGTACACTTTCCATGACTATGTTATGGGCTCTGCATTCAGCCAGTTGTAACTACTAACAATTTTACAGCCAAGTCAAAGGCATTCAGACTTGCAGAAGGCCATTCAGAAAACAAATGGGAAAGGTAGCCCTGTGCCCCTCTCCTGACGATGCCCAGTCCTTGCCTTTCCCATGCCTTTATTTCTAGGCACACACATAATTCCGGGCATTGAAAGCAACGTAACATTAACCCTCAAGGTCACACAGGCCCTTGGAGTAGCCAGGAGCCCTGGAGTAGCCAGGCACTAGGAGGGTGGGCCTCAGGGGAGCCTACAGAGCCAGGGCTTCAGTCTTACCACTCACTGTCTTACCCACCACACACTTCAGAGGAGGCTCCTCACTGCTTGTCATTTGATAGCAGCTTACCAGAGTTTTCAGAGTTTGCAAAAGGGAAAGGATAGATAGGAGGCCTCTGTGCTTATTGCATCATGGGAAAGGTTCCTGGAAGCTATCAGTTCATCAGCAGACCCCAGCAGGCTACCTTTAGGCTCCAATGGCAGGAGTCGCCATCACTTCTCTCTCCTTGTACCTCATCTCCATGTCACTGCATTCTCTGTCCTCATAGCTCTGGCCCTGGAAGCAGAGAAGTGTAAACTAAGAAAGGAAGTTCAAAGGTCATTCATCCCAGATGTAGAGACCAAGGATAAGCAAGGGGATTCTATTGCCCAACATATCAAGTTAATAAACTAAGCAGAAACCACAGGGAACATACCCAGGCCGATGATCCTATGGAGACACAGATGTGCTGAGCAAGCTCCATCCTGTGGGAACATACTGAGTTCTTTATGAAGGGGCTGGGCATTTGGACAAGGTCATAAGTAAGTGGCGTGAGCCGTTCATCTTAGATTTAATCTTCACAGCCCTGTGGTCAAGGCATTGGTGGGTCTGAAGTTAGAGACTAGAAAACCAAAGGTACAGAGGTGACCTGCTCAGTGCTTCCTGGATGTAAATGGCAGAACAGGACTCTGTGTCAACTGTGTGCAGCATATGCTGATGGAGTACCTGCCGTGTGTGCCCTAGGTATCGGAGAGATGGAGAAACATAAAGCAGATTTGTTCAGGTTGGCTGTGGGGAGAGTTCCTTAATTGTATGAGGGTAATGGGTACCCATTATTAGGGAGATATAGCTCAGATTGTAACGTGTTTGTCATACAAACATGAGGACCTGAGTTTGAGCCCCACAGCCCACATAATAAAAAGCTGGACTTAGAAGCACTTGTGTCCCCTTATACTTATAATTCTGGCACTGAGGAAGCTGAGACAGGTAGATTCCTGCAGCTTTCTGGGCAGCCAGCTAGTTCCAGGGATGACCTCTCCCTCTGTGGTTGGCTTTTCATCACTGTAACAAGTATCAAAGGCTAATAACCTCAAAAGAGGAAAGGTCAAGTCTGTCTTGTGGTCCATGGGCTCCTGGCTTCACTGTGTCTGGGCTCTGGTAAGAATGGAACATCAAGGTATTGGAGCATGGCAGGGCAACATTGTTAACCTTTGAGGGGCCAGAAAGCAGAAAACGAACAGCTTGGAATAAAAATCTGTTTTTCCAAGGTTGTCCCTACTCACCCACTTCAATGACCCATTCCTCCACATAGCCCCTGTCTCCTAATAATGCCCTTGGTATTGTGAATCCACCAAGGAGTTAATCCAGTAGTTATCTCAGAGCCCTCATGATCCATTCACTTCCCATCAGCCCACCAGCTGACAGTCAAGCTCCCAATATGAGTCTTTTGGAGAACACTGCATAACCAAACTAGGATAATTTCTCCCTCTCCCAGATCTGCAGTTGCTTAGCCCTGAGTGGAATAGGAGTTCCTAGAGTTCCTGGAACCAGCTGGATTTGAAGTAGCTTAGTACTGGATAACCAGAGGTCCAGTCACATCCTCAGGAAGGACGACTCCCAAACAGAATAGGAGTTGGGAATTTGGGTGGGGCTGCAGCCATTGAGGAAGGAAGTGATCTTGTGAGGTATAGGAGAGTAAGTCACTTGAGTCTGTACTGAGAACTCCGACTTCTTCCCAACCAGAGATGGGCATGCTCTGAACATGCATCAGTAACCTGCATCTTCTGTTTTGTTGCTTGTACCTTGTGAGGGATTTCTGAGTCTTTATTCAAATTCAAAATAAGTATCCAAATAGGTCATGATAAAACACACCCGGAACCTCAGCACTTTGGAGACTAAGGCAGGAGGATCTCAAGTCCAAGGCTAAATTTGCCCAGAGAGAAAGTTCAAGGCCAGTGTAAGATACTGCAAGACAGTAAGATCCAATCTCAAAATATCTGCATGAAAATAATGTCCAGAGTTCTTTTCCCGTTGGGATTTCTGACCCCTAACTTTAATAAATAAGATGAATGGATAGTGGTCACCCTCTATGGCAATGTTTATCATAGAGCCCAGAATTTCCTTAGCATCTCCATCATCCTACAAGCCAGATGCCTCTTAATGATCATTTTATAGATGAAAAATGGTAAGGAGGCCTGGGAATATAACTCAGTGGAAGAACAATTCGATAGCATGCATGAAGCCCTGTATTTGATTCCTACTACTGCAAACACACACACACACACACACACACACACACACACACACACACACACCACAGTAATTTTGCTCAAGGTCAAACAGCCAAATAGGAGAAGCCAGGATGTGAATCCAGAGACAATTTCCAAGACTGTGTCAACTTACATTGGACCCTTCACTATGCTTCCATGCCCCAAAGCTCCTCCCACTGACTGTCACTCTGCCACAGGGTATGATTTTGCTGCTGTCCTCGAATGGTTTGCTGAGCGGGTGGACCGAATTATCCTGCTCTTTGATGCCCACAAGCTGGACATCTCTGATGAGTTCTCAGAAGTCATCAAGGCTCTCAAGAACCATGAGGACAAGATGCGAGTAGTGTTGAACAAGGCTGACCAGATTGAGACCCAGCAGCTGATGCGGGTGTACGGGGCCCTCATGTGGTCCCTGGGGAAGATTGTGAACACACCAGAGGTGATCCGGGTCTACATTGGCTCCTTCTGGTCCCACCCACTCCTCATTCCTGACAACCGGAAGCTCTTTGAAGCTGAAGAGCAAGACTTGTTCAGAGACATTCAGAGTCTACCCCGTAATGCTGCTCTTCGAAAGCTCAATGATCTCATCAAGAGAGCCCGACTGGCCAAGGTAAGGCTGCCTCTCTTAAATGCAGTGTAAACAGGTTCAAAAGTAGAGATCAGTTAGTTGCCAGATCTGAAGTCCCTTAGATAGGAGAGTGTGGGCGGTTATGGTTGCTGGCACTGGATTAGATGGCCAGGTTGAAGCTCGGCACCATGACCACCTCAGTGATCCCCAGGAGGGCTAAGGTTTTGTAGTTTCTCTGTTGTTTTCTACATTTGCAAATTGAATGGGCTGGTAGAAGATGAAGAGGAACAGAGCATAAAAGCCCTCATCACTTTACCAGACACATTAGTGCTCAGAAGCTGCCATGGTCAGTGTCTGCAACAGCAGTGTTCTCACCCCCTCCACTGTGACCTTCCTTCTCCATATTCTCACCGTACTAGCCCTTTACTATGAGGAATGAAAGAAACGGTTTCAGAAACAGGGTCAGGAGGAGGGACTGGAAGGGCCAGTTCAGGCTCCTCCTGAGGCTGCCCTCTTCCTCTCTTTGTCAGGTCCATGCCTACATCATCAGCTCCTTGAAGAAGGAGATGCCCTCGGTGTTTGGGAAGGACACCAAAAAGAAAGAACTGGTGAACAACCTGGCTGAGATCTATGGCCGGATTGAGCGAGAACACCAGATCTCCCCTGGGGACTTCCCCAACCTGAAGAGGATGCAGGTAATGAGGGTCAGGGCCCCTGTGGTTGGGAGACAGCATCTTACTAGCTGGCTGCCAGAGAATGAAGGGGCTGACAGAGCTCCTGGGAGAATATCTTGTCTGCAGGATATCTAGGCCCTGAGTCTAGAGTCTTGCTCTGCTCTCCACAGCATTTTCCTTGGCCCAGCCATAAAGAGAAGGTGAGAAGCTTCCTGCCAGCACTTGCCTCTGAATTGTAGCTGTAAATAGCCTTTAAATTTTCAGCGGTGCCCATCCCTGTTTAGTGGCCTCTTCCCCACATAATGTGATTGCTGTGGCCAGACCAGGGCAGTATTGAGCAAATCTATGGTCTGCTAGAACATGGTCTCAACCCCTTTGGGATTTCACAGGGGTTGCCTAAGACCATTAGGAGACAGACACTTACCTTATGATTCATAACAGTAGCAAAATTATAGTTTTGAATAGCAACAAAAATAATTTTATGGTTGGGGGTCACCACAACATGAGGAACTGCAGTAAAGATTCACAGCCTTAGGAAGGTTGAGAACCTCTGATCGAGAAGCAAGGAGAAGGTGGATATTCTAGGTTGAAGACCTTTTGAGACTGCAAAGATTTTCAAAGTGGAGCATCTTTCTTTTATGATGTGAGTGACCATGTGAGGGCAAACAGGACAACTTTCAAAACGTCTACATACATACCTGCCTGTGCCTAGTAGGTCAGAATTCTTGATAGAGGTCCAGTCCTTTGGTATCAAGGTAATTCCAGTGAGAATCCTGATTGAGAACTATAAAGTTGGGAATGACCTTTGACTTTTGTTATGGTTTTAGTTGCCTTGATTTCCCACCCTGGTCACTCAGGCCCTCCCCTAACTGTGACTAGTGGATGACTTCTTGACCTCCAAGAGCATCGATAACAGCAGATAGGGAGGTATCAAAAGCGCTTTGCTGTGTGTTTTACAAGCATAAGCTTTTCTGGAGACCCACAACACTCCATCTCAGAGAGCCACCACCTTCAAGACTTACCATTTAACAGCCAAAACTAGTTTGAAACAGTATTTAAAGAGAAGTCAGAAAACAAACACTAGTTTTCTTGGTTCCCCAGCTCCAGCTCTTGTTCTGCTCCTTCATAAAAGATCTATCCTTAGCCCAATGGGTCCTTGCTCCCCTCCCCTCCACTCCCCTCCACTTGCACAGCCTGTTGGCCTAACGGCTTTCACTAGACAGATAATTGGACAAGGATTATATCATTAATAGGAGGCACCTCCCCTGATAGGAACATCTCCTCCCATTTGCATTCCACTTTGTCCTTTTCCTTTCTCTTCCCAGGACCAGCTGCAGGCCCAGGACTTCAGCAAATTCCAGCCACTAAAGAGCAAGCTGCTGGACGTGGTAGACGACATGCTGGCTCATGACATTGCCCAGCTTATGGTGCTGGTGCGCCAAGAAGAGACCCAGCGGCCTGTCCAGATGGTGAAGGGTGGAGCATTTGAGGGAACCCTGCAAGGCCCCTTCGGGCATGGCTATGGAGAGGGAGCTGGGGAGGGTATTGATGATGCCGAGTGGGTGGTGGCCCGAGACAAGCCTATGTATGATGAGATCTTCTACACCTTATCCCCAGTGGATGGGAAGATCACAGGTGCCAATGCCAAAAAGGAGATGGTGCGCTCCAAGTTGCCCAACAGCGTGCTGGGCAAGATCTGGAAGCTAGCTGACATTGACAAGGATGGCATGTTGGATGATGAGGAGTTTGCCCTGGCCAACCACCTTATCAAAGTCAAGCTAGAGGGGCATGAGCTGCCCAATGAGCTGCCTGCCCACCTCCTCCCTCCCTCTAAGAGGAAAGTACCAGAGTAAGAGAGCCAGGTAACTTCAGACAGACAATGTCAGAAGAGAGAATAGACATGATGACCACACACACACACACACACACACACACACACACACACACACACACACACACACGACTTGACAGTCACACTGTAAATGAGAAGGGTTCACCTTTGTTTGAGCACCTCTCTAAGTTCCCAGGGTTGGTAGAAGGGCAGTTTTACCTCCTCTGTCTTAGGATATAGGCCTGTGTCCAAACTTGCCCTCCATCTCCCATTCCCCCAAAGACGTGAGGCAGTTAACACAGTTGGTCCACCCACCCTATCCCCAGCGCCTCCACATCTAGGCTCTGAGCAGATGGAAAAGACTTTTCATGGAATAGAAAATTTGCTTTACTTTCTATGCTTTTATTTTTCCTCTGTGGCTTCCTAAGCAGAAATTTACTCAGGGGCTGGGAGCTCTGAGGGAAAGGAGAAGCTGAGAGAGGACGATCAAATGGAGAAACCTCCATAGGGCACTGAACCACACACTTGAAAAGACACTGGCCTATGTTCTCTGTGTTTTTCTAAACCTAAGACTCTCTCTTCCTCAGTCAACATGGACCTTGAATTCTGCCTGCCGCTTTGTGTCAAAGACTCCCAAATAGGAAAAGAAAAAGGAAAATTTGGTAGGAAAGCACAAGGAACCTGCCCTGTGGTCTTCTTCAACAGAGCATTTGTGGTTCATGGGTGTATCCTCCCCGCCCCCAACCTCGTATCTCTGGATACGCAGTTTCTTTATGCATACCAAGCCGTTCCTGTGTGGCGGTAGCAGGCTTAGGCACTTTATATGTTTTAGTCCCTGTGTGGCCTTCACATGCCCTAGGCAAGTATGCTTCCCTCATGTTACTGCATTTTTCAGGTGAGGAGCCAAAGACTCAGAGTAGTTTAGGGTACCTTTCCCAAACTCCTGGAAGTCACAAGGAGAGAAGGTTCAAATCCAGAACTTGAGACCCCTCTATTTGTCCCAGTTCTGTGATGGATGAAAGATTCCAGTATTGCTACATGGTGACAAAGCACAGGACAATGTGAACACACAGCCCCTCACACAGCCTTCCAGAGCATCCAAGCAAGGGAGGGAGTCTCACCAGCCTTTGGTGGGCCAACAATCTGGCCATCTGTCACCTTGTGGAAGCAAACTGTGCCTTCTGGCCTGTGCCTCGTGTTCACAACATCACAGAAGTCCAACCAAGCCATCAGGAGAGTGGGCTGGCCTGCTAGATGTTGTCTGTGCCTGTTCCTGCTCAGCCTCCCGTTCATTAACCTAAAGCATCCAAGCTCAAATTCAGCCACAGGCTTTTACAAAGCAGGATTTCATGCTAATTCACAGAAGGCCACCTTGAGAGGACTGAGACCTTGCTCTCTAGAGTGTCCTTGGCAAAATTCCCATTGTGCACAGTGCCCTCCATCCTCCTCCATGGTCTCCCCCTGGCTTGCTCCATGGCCACTGATGCAGTAGCTGTCTGCTACACTCCTACTGTGATGGAAAACAAAGCAAGTATAACTTATTTTGTATCTATGTTCAGACTATATCAACTGTTCTGTGTATCTACAATGTGCTTATAACTGCAATGTGTTTGTCATTAGGATTCATGTTAATACAACATATTTACCCTTTGGTACTCTTTTGGTGACTGAGCATCATTACTTAGCATTAGATTCTGACATGACATGCCTAGTAGCAACTTGGAAGACAGTGGCTCATCCACTCAAAGGTCATGAACACAGCACCTCCTGCTGGACTGGTGATCTCATCTAGTGACCAGCTTATATGAATGGCCACTGTTTCCTGCTCTTCTGGAGTGGAGATGTTCACTTCATCAAACTTACATTTCTCTTGAGTCAATCAATAGTGGCAGACTAGTGTTTCCCTGAGTCATCTCACTCCCATTCGGTTCCCTCTGTTCTAAGAACTTGGGTGTGAAAATTTGTCCATCAAGATCTCTGTCTCTCTCTGTGTGTCTCTCTCTCTGTCTCTCTCTCTCACTCTCTCTCTGGCTTTTTTGAGATAAGGTTTCTCTGTGTAGCCCTGGCTGTCCTGGAACTCACTCTGTAGACCAGGCTGGCCTCGAACTCAGAAATCCATCTGCCTCTGCCTCCCACGTGCTGGGATTAAAGGCATGCACCACCACCTGGCCAAGACCTCTCTTGAGGAGAATAAGCTTGTTCATTCTCCCTATGAGATGCCAACTGGCCTCTGCACACATTCAAGCTATTCCATAGTCTGACCATCCATCCATGTACCATCTTTCACTTAAGAGATGTTAAACATTTTCCACAGAAAAACTCTTAGGAAAACTATGGAGATTTATTCTTTGAACCATTCATAAATACTTAATAAAGACTACTCTAGTTTTAGATGAACCAAACCAACTTCCTAGAGTGTCAGAAAGTTCACATCCTGGTGGGGGAATTAGGTATTTATAAAACACTGATAATACAAAGAGGGAGTGTTGGGGGCAGATACAGGTGACACAAGGACTCAAAGGAGTCAGAAATGCCTTCAAGACAGAATGAAGGTGGAAGTCACAGAAAATGTCCAGTGAGGGTGGACACCTGAGGAGTATAGGGAATTGGGCATTGGTGTCAGTCCTTACACTTACCCAGGGGTAAGTGTATCACTGAAAAGAGATACTACAATTCCCAGGTTTCCTTGTGGTCAGGCTCAGGCATTGTGTTTCGGTCCTGTTCACACAGTATTTTAATAGAATCCAGGAACTCTGTCCTTCTTTGGAAATGCTTGCCAAGAATGCAGAAAAAACTCTGGGGCTAACCTCTTGGGCCTCTCCTTCCCTCCTAAATGCAAGAATGATAGACAGAATTTTTATACAAACTTAGACAGTGTTTCCAATCCAGCAAATCATAGCAGACTTAAAAAGACTGCAAAGCATGATTAGAATTTTGCCTCTGGGAACTGTGCTAGCTTTTTTTTTTCCTCAGAAGACATTGTAAGTGAAATTTTTATCCAGCACATGGAAGAAAAATATGGTCATGGAGGAGTGTCAGCCATCCCAGATGAGCAACAAGGGTGTACCCTCCTAATTGAACCTCACCCTTTCCCTTTAAAGGTTGGTGGGCTGTGTGAAGGCTTAGGCTAGTGAGATGAGAGTGTGAGCAGACTGTCCCTGACTTAGAGAAGCAAGTGTGCATATTGCCACACTGTGTACGTGTAACTTATTAGTGCTCATGGGAGGAAGTGTAGTATTAATTGGATGGAGAGTACTGAACAGGATCCATTTTAAAGCTACAACTTCTCCCATCTTACACACACACACACACACACACACACACACACACACACACACACACACAAACACACTACATATGCAGCATGAAACTGGTAGGACTGGCCTTTGCAGGAGTGTAAGGGTTGAGAACGGGACACTTGTCTGCGAAGAGCTACACAGGAACAAACACATCAGTTGAAAACTAAAATTCCAAGGCTTCCTTGCAGCCAGGTTCTAGAGATGGTTTTCAGTCACACACACCAGTTATACTTAACAGGAAATTGCTTAAATAGATCACTGGAAGCGAACCTTGTAACCATAACATTGACTTTCTGGCTTTACAGATTCATAATCATGATGAAGAAGTGAGCTGGAGGTTTTTGTAAGATTAAATGACCCAATGGCCAATATGCTAGTAGAAACAAAGAGACATGGAAGCCCACCAGTCACCTTATGTGTGCCTGCCTAACCCTGGGAGCCCCTGTAGGCAGTGTGGGTGGGATGATGATGATGATGTATATGTGTCTGTCTGTCTGTGTGCCTGTGTGTCTGTATCTGTGTACATACATATATATGTGTCTATGTATATGTCTGTCTGTGATTGTGTGTGTGTGCGTGTGATTGGATCAACTTGGGAGGGTACTCTGAAGTGGTGCTTCTCAGATAAGTGAAGTGTAATTGGCATAGCCAAGCTTTCCAGAGAGGATGACACAGGAATTATCTTTCTTTTTTTTTTTTTTTT
>NW_022196912.1:20683259-20704809 GCF_008632895.1 Mastomys coucha | reverse complement strand
CAGAGAGTGCATACCGTGTTTGTTCTTTTGTGATTGGGTTACCTCACTCAGGATGATATTCTCCAGGAATTTTCTAAGCAATAATCCTTCTCAGAGGATTGGGAAGGTGGTTCAATGGCTAAAGTGCTTGCTACACAAGCATGGGGGACCTGAGTTTGGATCCCCAGAACCCATGTAAAAATAAGAGTGCAGTAGTGTGTGCCCATGAGCCAGTGCAGGAAGGCTATGGGACAGACAAGTAGCTCACTAGCCAGCCAACCCAGCTAACTGGTAAGCTCTAGGTTCAGTGAGAGAATTCATCTGAGATAAGGCAGAGAGGAACTAAGGAAAATGCCTGATGTTGACCACTGGCTTACACACACACACACACACACACACACACACATACACGCACCCTCACACACACATACACGACATGAACATATAATAGTTCTTTGAATTATTGTAACTGACTGAGAAGGACTACAGTTAGAACACTCAACACTATAAAATAAAACTCGTTAGAAACAGAGGTCAGATTTATTCCCCTTAGGATGCATAAGACAGCCCCCTTTCCCTAAGCTAGAAAGTATCATTGGAGCTTCCTGGTAGCAAGCACAACTGGAGGACGAGTCATCTCATAAACACATAGCTGCATAAATAGAGGTTGAGAGAAGCAGGTGTTGGGATATCAGGTGGCCTGAGTTTCAGCATGGGGCCAGCCTTGTGGCTCTCTGTGCCTCCATTCATTGTTCCCCTAAGTAGAGGTTAGGTAAGTCTTTTGGATCCATCCTGAGGATATAGAAAGCTCACTACTAATATCAACACTCTCCATGGGTTAGTTTTATTGGCATTTACTAGAAGAGACAGGCATCAGAGAACAGAGGAGAATTCCGTCTATGTCAAGGAAGAAAACCAACCAACCCCAGGAAAGGCATGGAGAGGGATAAGAGCTGGGGAGAGGGTGAGCAACTTTGTCCAGGTATTGATACTTGAAAAGTGTTTAGGAGCCTCTCCACTACCTAAGTGGCACCTGTGACCTCTTGAGCCCACTGCCACTCAGGAAAACACAGCCACTATGATCTGGTACTGATCTGGTACTGATAGGTCTATCAGTTTGAAGGAATAGTGTCTTCCGTGCAGACTACCTGAGAACCTCAGAGCTCACCGAAGAGCCTCCAGTACTATAAGCAGGGCTCCAGCCTCAAGCATCTGCCTTCGTAAAAGCACCTGGGTTTCTGTTTTCGAGACATTTCTCCAACCTTGTTTAAGACAATAAGCGGTAAAGTCAGTCATAATAGCACACACCTCAAATCCCGGCACTAGGGAGGCAGAGGCAACATGATCTCTGGGAGTTCAAGGCCAGCCTGGTCTACATGCATTCCAGGCTAGCTAGGACTGTCAATTGAGGTCCTGTACACCTATAACAATGACAAATAGGTCACTGTGGAGAGGAGGTGAGCTTTCTTGCTTCCCAGTTCTATTACAGGGTGGGACTAAGGTTTGGCTCACCATTGAACAAGTAATCAAACTTGTTGGCCTCATGAGGATGCTAGTGAAGTCTGACTTTGGTCTAAGTGTCCTTGATCATAAGGACACTCCCTTTCCTTAATCCCTTCTACTGCCCATGTTATCCCAGCATACACCGATCCTCTACCAACTGGACCTTTTGTCCTTACTAAGTCAGTGACCCACTCTTGTCCTCCATGTCTGCTCCATTCCCAAGTGAAAGGTACTGCTGGCTGATTTGGATAATCAAGAGACTACAGGTGACTCCATGAGGACAGCCACTGCTGCCATGGCTATGGAACCTTAAGAGCCAGGGTTACATAAAAGGTCCCTGTCAATCTGGCAGAGAAGTTGAGAGCTGCAGCTTTAGGCAGCCATTTAGGAACTCCCAGAGCAGCACTTACATGCAGAATTCCCTTTAGGTCTTCACCTAGTTGCTAAATGCCTCCTCGGCTTTTTTTGGCTGGAGGAAGTAATTCCTCTCATTCCAAAAGAGTCTTGAGCAATGTGTTGTGGAATGAAAAGACACAGCCCCCTACAGGGAAGCCAGCGGGTACTCTGGTGCCTTGAGCACAGTGACCATGCTGGCCCTGGAGCAGCTGCAACTTGTCCTCTTGATACCCAAGCTGGTCCAGAGCCGCAGGAACTGAGGCCAGAGATACCAACAGCCATGATGTCTTTGGTGGTGTTTCCTGGAACTTCTAGAGATGAAGAGAAAAACAAGTAAAGTGATTCTGAGCCTCAACGCTGGGCCAGATATCATTCCTTAGCCATGGGGACATATTTAGCTTCTAGTCCAATGTCCTAAGCTAGAAGTCTGTACAAAAGAAGCCCCCTTTACCCACCTCAGACTTACATCTTCATCCTTTAACTTGAGAATAATAAAGATCCTCAAACTGAGATTCTTTTAATATCCAATGCAAATGCTTCCTGAACATCATTTTCTTCACTGCCATTATCCTTGGCAAAGGCCTAAAGCATCAGGAGGTCCCTCCACCTCTCAGGCGCCACTCAAAACTATCACCACCAGAATGCCTGGATAATTCCACCCATGTTCATCACAAACACCGGTGAGCACAGAATGTGCCCTGCTTAGGTCAGCAGGCATCTTGCTGTGCCACCAGGTTCCCCTTGGAGGCTCAAACACTGCATTCCCAGGATGGTGCCTGTATTGCCAGCTGCTAACCCTAGACTTCAAACTGTCTCCAGAAATTTTCTGCAGAGACCGAAATCTGCCTCCTGGGCTCATTGTCCAGAGTAGTTATAGTCAGCGATGAGTTAATGTAAGCACAGAAGACCTAGCACCCTTGCCTCATCGTGGAAGGCTCTGCCAAGCTTCCTAATTCCCTATGGAGCCAAGCTGAGCCCTTGTAGCTGCATTGCAACCTAACTGTCCCTCTGCCTCATCTTGCTATCTCCCCTTTGTTTTCCAAGAGCACACTTTCTAGGACAGTTCCTAAGAATCTAGCTCAGAATCTACTTCCAGGCAGCCCACGCTGTCTAAAGTGTCTGGCAAATCAGAGATGTTCAGTAAATATGTGTTTGCATAATTGAAAAGTCAACTGCTTGGTAATGAAGCCACTCTGAGATGACCTCTTGGGAATTAGTTAGCTGACGATGCAAATAAATACAAGGGCCTTGGCAGAAGGTAAGTGCTACCCGGCACCAGATTCTACTTGGCATGTTGTTGTGAATTATCAGGAGAGTCCAGAATCATGGAACACATAGGAGAAGGGAGTCCAATAGTTTTACTTCAGGCAGCCCCAACCAACTTGGAGTTGCTGTCAGTGATTGATGCAAAGAGCCACAGGGTTCATATTCTCTGCAAAGGTAGACTTTTTTCAGATGTCTCAAAGTCTAGTGTCTCCTTTTCCTAGAAAACTGAGAGTTCTCACTTCTGAAACATGAACAGAGAAAGAGAAAAACCACTATAACAGAATGGGGGGAGGGAGAGAGAGAGAGAGACTACATTCCTGAGGTACGACTTTGGTCTCAGCTTTACAAATATCAATCAGTATTGCACAAGAGAGTTCCCTGGTAGTGAAATTCATACTATAACAGTACTGTTCTTAAGCATCTGCCTAAAAACACTTCAGTGAAGACTGCTTTCTTGACACCCATCAGAACAGAACTTGTGATTAATGAGAGATATTTTGTTCCTAGCATAGATTTCTGGAATATGAAGATCAGTGGGTCTTTACATCTAAATGGGGCAAACAAAGAGCATTGGGTGTAAACTGGGCCACAGCTGCTTTCAAAGTCCGGATGACTATGGACTGGTGACAAATGCACAGAATACTGCGTTGGTGTGAGTCTCAGGTGCATGATAGCTCCCATGGTTTGTCTTTCCTGGTTCAGAACTGTAGCACATCCATCTGAGAGTTTTGCCAGTTCCTCAATGAAGAGGAGTCTCATTTAGTGCCAGAGCAGGGTAGAAGGTTTGGTGTAGCCTGCTGTACAAAGATGCAGCTGCAGCATGCAGGTGACGTGTCAACTGTCACATGCAAGCTTATCCCATTGCCTCATTGGCCAAAGACTTGAAAGGAGTTTTCTTGGCTATTTTTAAACAAAAAGCAATCTGGCTACAGTGAATTCCAACTGCTCTTTGAGACAGGACCCTAGTGACAGAGTGAGCAGGAATCACCCTTTCTGGAATATGCTTCATTTGTCTGCTTATGACTGACACCTATTGGATTATAGGACCCTGGGGACTTGAGGTACGATGGAATTTTGGAAATCATCACCTCCACCCACCCTTCTCCTCAGACAGCTGCTGACTACCCATAATCCAGACCGGCGACTCACTAAGAGTTAGAACACTTTGCCTTTGAAACATACACATCTGTACCTGAGAAGGAATCAGGGGTCTTCAGATATCTGCCAGGACCCACGAGCCCTGGTGCAAACTACAGACTTCAGTGGTAACACTCTGTCTATATAGACTCCCTGATTAAAACCAACAGCCCCACACAGGTAAGAGTCTGACAGTGGAAAAGGTTGTGGGTACGCAGGAAGAGAAGTTATATGGAAATTCTCTGTGAATCTAAAACTGCTCTGAAAAAAATTAAATTCACTAATTAAAACAAAGAAATCAGAGCCTTTTCTGTGTAAGAAGAGGGCCTGGTGGCCCATTTGAGCCTGGGAGTCACTAGTATTGGGTCCTTTTATGTCTCTTCCCAATCTCAGGAAAAAAAAAAAAAAGAACAGGTCAGTGATGAACACAGTGAGAGACTGTTTCTTCTGTGAGTTGGGCTCCAAGGCATGATACATTAATAACCTGTAATGGATTCATCTACACAACTGTAGCTAATTTGATTTCTGTATGCCAACCCCCACCTCTGCTCCCCACTCAGCTCCTGCTGAGAACCTTCTCCCATGGCCCTGAGATCATCATGTCCTAACATTTATCTCCTTCTGTTGTTGGTCTCATTCAATCCCTGTGTGGAAAAAACGTAACCCAGGATAACTTATTGTTGAAGCAACAGGAGATAAGTCACAAAAGGGGGAAAGAGATTTTTTTTCTTTTGTAGATAAGTTTTTAAATAGCAAACTCTTTAACCTTCTTCCAATGCAAAAATGAAATTTTCCTTGAAGTTCAATGCATTGGGATACAGTTATGTATCCCAAACCACAGGTCACTGGGGTTTTGTTGTTGCTGCTGCTGCTATTTGTTTGTTTGTTTGTTTTTCCAAACCAGAAACTTAGAAAAAGAAAAGAAAAAGGCTACTTTGGAATGGGGGAAAGATGACCAGTTTCAGTCCACCCTCTTCTCTGTGAACATTAATTAAACATGGATTAATTAAAAAGTGAAATAAATCTTCCAATGTCCTTCCTCTACCTTCCTGCTGCCTGCTCTGGCTTCACACAGAGTTATTTTGTTATGACAGTTCCTGGCCTCACTCCAAATTTGAAAAAAATAATATTGAGAACACTGCAATGTCTGCAGAATTTCTCTATCTCTTTTTTTCTCTCTCTCTTTCTCTCTCTGTCTCTCTGTCTCTCTCTGTGTGTGTGTGTGTGCATGTGTGTGTGTGTATAAGAGAAAGTGTATCTATGTATGTGTTCTACACATGTGTATACATGTATGTATTCTACATATGTATATGCCTGTGTGTTAGCCTGGGTATTGGTGTGTGTGTGTGTGCGCTTTGAGCATACCCATGTGTGTGTGTGTGTGCGTATGTTTGTTGATTTCTTTAGTAATGTATCCATTTGGGACAGTACCTGTGAACAACTTTGAAAAGAATCTTACCACAAGCTTCCCACCCTGCTTCTAGTGTATAACCCCCTACTTTGGAGGGGGCATGGAGAAAAGCATTGAATGACTCTAAGAACCAGAATATTGTGCTGTTCAAATGTCATTGAATAACTCTCAAGCTCACAAAGCCCTTCACCAGTACAACTTCAACTGGTCACCTGAACACACTGCTGGGCCCTCTTTGAGCTGTGTCTGTGACATGCAGATAGTTAAACTCACTGTTTCAAGGTTCCAATAAGAACGCAATGAGACAATGCCTATAATGGACCCAGAGTGGGAGAATAACTCTTGCCCTCCTCTCGCTCCCCTCCTGTGAGCAACATCTCATAAGGCAGCAGTCAGAGATGCTTCCATACTCACATGACTGAGTAGCCATTGCTGAGTGCTGGTGAACCTAAGACTCAGCCTTGCAACAGGAGCAGTGGCTCACAACCTTCCCGTTCCTAAACATCTGCTCTCTGACAATGAGGCAGGTAAGTAGAAGGCAAGAGTTTATCTGATGTGAGCAGATCACCTTCAACTTCTTTTCGTAAATGCTCTTATTCAAACTTTTGAACAATCCTCTAAGGCAAGTACTGTCATTATGTTCCCATGGTACAACTGAAACCTTGAAGAGACAGGCTTAGATTAGATAAGAGAAATAAATTACTTCCCTGAGGTTGTTATCCACTAAGCATAGATTTAGGGTTAACAATAGGAAGACATTTCTATTGTTCTTAGGTATATCTTGTCTTCCCAGCTCTAACAAAGGCTTATCAAAGACACACTGCTACTCCCTTTATACCTAGCTACATAAGCTTGAAAATACACACACACACACACACACACACACACACACACACACAATCACATAAGGGGCAACAAAGGAATGAAGGACTTTTTTCAAAGAGCCAAGGGCATAGTCTTTAGGGAAATAATAAAAACTGAAGTATAAGGAATATGATGCTGTTTACATATGCAAAACCAGAAGAAGAAATTATTCTTTATAACTTCTTTCTAAACTTGTGATTGTTAATACTAAAAATAACTAAGAGATTAGAGTTGCTGACCTTGATCGTGTCTGAAACTACCTGGTATCTATCTGTTCATTAGCTGTTGATTGTGGGCTCGATGAGTACTACACTCTGACCTTTAATTACAATGGAAAGATGAATGAATCTGTGTTGAATGATGTAATCTCCATTGCCTATGAGGATTTTCTTTTTTCCACATTAAAATACTTGGGTCTAAGACTTGACCCACTGATCCTTGCATATTTCCATCAAGGTCATGATTACTCAAAGATGACCTTTGTGAAGAGAAACTTGGTAATTATTTGCTAAAAATTGCAGAATGATGCAAACAAAATCAGGGGAAGGAAAGAGCCTTCTCCCAATGTGAGCCTAAGAATTCTTCTCCCAAGTCATAGATGTGATATTCCCCAAAGCTCTGAGAAGTGGTTTCTTGCTTAAGGCAGATCCAGATTTGCCATCATACCTTTGGATGGAAATACATCATTCCCTATAAGGACCATGCGACCGACCTCTTGCAAGTTTACTTAAGTTTGCAATTCAGATGTACATTCAAAGCTAGGAAGCAACTCCTTCCAAAGCTTGTAGACATAAAAACTTCTTTAGATGAAGCACAGTTTCTGCCCAACAGACTGTATTCCCTACTCCAACTCATGAAGGCTTTTGTGGACATTGGTGAAAACATAGGATGAAGATCCGAGCCCTTAATGGTGTTCCAAATAGGCAGCGTAAGCAATGGGACAGCTCACTCTCCAGTCTAACCTGAGAGGAAGGAGTATGAGCTGAGAAATCAGTGGTGCTAAATGTGATTGGACCGTTTCCAAGACAGGATGTGTGATAGGGAAAGGGTCAGGAGCCATCCGGAAAGCAAAGGTACACGGTGACAGCATGGCCCATGACCAGAGGTTTAGTGATCCATATG
Organism: Mastomys coucha; assembly: GCF_008632895.1. Classification (NCBI taxonomy): domain Eukaryota; kingdom Metazoa; phylum Chordata; class Mammalia; order Rodentia; family Muridae; genus Mastomys; species Mastomys coucha. The sequence goes on along the minus strand of NW_022196912.1, from coordinate 20,697,131 downwards.
TTTTTTAAAAAAATGGATAGGATCTCAGGGGAAGTAAAATTGTTTAATAAACAATTAGCAGACAAGGACACAGTTGAGGGCTAGAAAGGAAAAGACCTTCAGGATGACCCATTGTCCTTGTTTGTTCATGACCTAGGAATGTCTTGGGACACGGGACTTTCAGTGCTAAAACTAGTACAGTCTCAGGCAAACAGGAATGAGCAAGGCATCCTACCAAATACAAAGAGAACTAGGCAGGGATAGAATGTCATAAGCTGCTGGATCCTGGAGGAGGTAGAAAGGTTAACCCAGGCAAGAAAGGCAAATTGTTCTACACAACTTTTCATTACACTGAGAATGACAGATGTATTGATAAATTATAGAAACACTCTCAATTGCGCCATTACCTTGGCTCGGGGACCAGTCCCTACTAGTGCATATTTCATGTTCACTGTCGGCTTATTTGAGTTGTCCAGAACCTTTTGGTCACTAACCTTTAGTTCTCTGTTTGTCAAAGAAAGGTCAAGCTATCATTGTAAGCTGTCTCATAAGCTTGCAAAAATAAATGCTTCTAAAACTAGAGCCATTGGCTGGTCCCTGGCTTCATATCAAAACACCTGCCTAGATACTATAAGCCCCCAAAGCCCTAAATTTTCAGATTTTGCCTCTTCTTGGAAGGCCTCCAAAGCCTCCCCTTCTAAATGAATGTCTTGCCCTCGCAAGCAGCTAATAGTACTCATATATCATGGCCTCATGTAGCCCTTTGTGGACCTTGAGTTTTCACCAGGTGCCCACAAGCTTCACAGGAGGAAGCCCTTGGATCTGAGGGTTATGCACCAGCTTCTGAAGGCCTCTCCATCCTTTACCCACCCCCACCAGCTACATTCTCTTGGAGCCACATCCCTAAACCCCTCTGAAATTTCATTTCTACTAGCCTTTTCCATCCCATCCCACTCTCCGCGATGCTTCATAGAAGTTGAGGTACACCAATCTTTTCCTTAGAGATTAGGAATTCTACAAAGCTGCCAAGACATCCCTCTTTCTATCAAGACTCAGAAGCAACTATAAGGCCAAAGGAAGTCAACACGAGCTGTATTTGCTGGTTGCCATATGACTCTGGGCAGAGACCTGAAGCCCTCGAGACTTGTTCCTATTGCAGTGGTCAGTGTTAGTGTCCCCCCAAAAGTCACATGTTGAAATCCAAGCCCCAAAGCTGTAGTATTAGGAGGTGTGTCTTTCAAGAATGGAAGTCACAAGGGCAGAGCCTATATAAATGGAGTTTGTGCCCCCATAAAAAGGACTGCAGAGATCTGCTTTCACTTGTTTGTAATGTAAAGACTTAACCTGGAAACAGATCTTCACCAGGCACTGGATATACCAGTGTCTTATTCTTGGCCTTCCAGCCTCTAGAACTGTAATAAATAAATTTGCATTGTATATAAGGCAGATAAACATACTAAGATGACCATATAATGCCTACTGCAAAACACTAGCCCAAAAGTTAGGCTAGAAGGGAAAACAAAACAAAAAGTTCATTAATTCTCAGGTGCACCAAAGATCACAGTGAACTGAAAAGGTGTTACAGAATGTGATCAATAAATATTGGTTGAATGAATGAATGAATGGGGGTGGCTTAGATTAATCAGCCCTATGATAAACCTAAAACCTAATCAATATTAACTAATTCAGGTCTGGAAACCAGACTCACCAGATACTAGTTTAGGACACCCCAGATGTAAAACTGTACAGAGTCTGTACACATAGACAGGCAAGGTGCCAGATCTCAGGTATGGAGCACCACTAGATGAAACCTTACTGTGGAGGAAAGTAGTGTTGGCTAGAAATCTCTTAAGTAAGAATGTTGGTCCAGGTGAGTGCATATGACAGACTGTGTTAAAATCACATACTCAAAGACTATTAGCACTAGAGCCATCCTGTCTGAAGATTCAAATTCAAATGTAGTTGAATAACGCAAACAGGTTTAAGCCAGTCATAAGGGCTAGACTCACGATCAAATAGAGCTCACATGTCCTCTTAGATATAACATTTTAAAGTTATTTATAAACAAGATCTTTTTTCCAGCAAAGCAAGATACACATGAGAAATGACTAAGTAACTAGAAGTAACTGTCCGTCATGATAGTCCTGTTACCCAATACATAAACTCCAAAGCACCTGATCAGGACAGCAGGAAAGACAGAAATAAGTGTGGACAATGAGGACAAAACCCCAGAGCCTCACTTGGCATGAACGGCCTTGTGCTAATGTAAGATCTGAGACAAAGAGTCACATTGGAATTGGGGATGATAACCAAAGAGTCAAAATGAGGACGTTATGCCTGGAAGGTGATGAGAGGGAAAGAGAGACAGCCGGGGAGACTTTGGCGACACCTAACCATCTCTCAGTACTTTCCTTAGACATGGCTTCTTTGGTTTCATAATCCTAGATATTATTGAAAGTCTTCATGATAAAAGTGTATGGATATCTCAGTGGATAGCAGAATATCAACCTGCCTCCCTCTACTCTCACAACTTAGAATTTTCAGTTAAGAACTATTTGTCCAGTTCCTCCTGCTGTCCGAGCAGTTGGCTCACTCTGGAGGATGCCGCAATGAGCAAGCACCTGCTAACATCTCAGACATCATCAACAACGTCTACTGAAATCATGCTTCTCCGGGCTCTATTACTACTCATGTAACTTTGACCAGTGTGCTTAACCCCAGTGAGCCTGAGTTTCCATAACTACAAGATGAAAAACATAATACCTGCAAGGAGAGAACTCAGTATAAATGTAGGGCTACAATTTATGGAATTCATGTCTTTAAAAAAATATAAATTCCCCCTCAGACCTGTTACATAGGATTTCACATACAAAAGTAGATATTCCAGAGTGAAATGTTTCAATCTCAAGTGGAACATCTTTGCTTCTGTATTTAGCACTTCCTACCCCAGAGCAAGACAAAAACAAGCTCATATGTTATTCATGGAGCCAGTGAGCATGCTATCAACAGAAATGTACATTTCAAGATAATGCAGGCACTGCTTCCCAGGATCTGCTGTGTTCCTCCCTCTCCTGCGCCAATGGGTTGAGGAAAGACTGGCGCCATCTTGGACCATAAATCATTTCTAAACAGTTCCTGGAGGGTGCAAACCCTCAGGGCAGTATCTTCCATGCGGCTGAAGAATTTCCGGCCAGAAAGGATAAGAATTTCCTGTTTTGCTTTTCATTATTACTTTAAATAATCATATTCTGAGTCCTAAAGGAAAAATCATAAGCAGCAAGGGCTAAGAGGACATGTCAGCATCTTTTCTAGATTAATTCAGAGTGATAACAGTTGTTTTAGAAATGATCAAAATGCACAAAATGTCCCAGTTGGGACATGGGCCCTTGCTGGAGGGATGGTCTGGTATCCAGTACAGCTGTCCTGCAAGCTCTGAGCACATGGTTTGTGGGGATTTCCATTTTGCTCAATGGTTACAGATGTTCTGCCAGCCACTCATGGTGGGACTTAGTAGATTAATTCATCAACTCCTTTTATCTTTGAGGAGCACTCAGTGTCTCACTGTGGAGGGTAGAATGTCCACATACAATTCTTAAAGACATGAATGACTGATGTCTCTGGTTCCTGCCTTGATTTGATACTTGATGTTGCCTGTGCCTTTGACCATGAATTGGTACTGGCTAGAGTGTCCTTCATGTCTCTCATCCTGGTCTTCACTGGGGATTCAGGAAGGATCTCCCATAGCCGATACACTGAACAGAGTTCTCCCCTTTACATTTTATGTCTCTAAAAAATGCATCTGTCAGGGCAACTTCAGACAATGCCCTTTAGGGATAACAAGGCCACTGGAGATAAGGCCCATTTTTAGAGATGTTGGATGATGTTTTCTCCTAGATCTCCTAGATTTTGGGGAATTGCTGACTGGAATTTCATACCTAAAAAGAGTACTTTGATCCCATTGAACATTATAGCAATGGCTCTCCTCTCCCCACATTCCCATGCTCAGGAAAGGCAGCTAAGAGACTAACTCCTGGATTCCAGGACAGGCATTCTCCCTTAGCAGATGGAACAGTCATTTGCCCATGGCACATGAACTCTATCTTGCTGGGTGCCACACCACTCAACTCATGCTCATAAGAGCTTCAGGTGTTCTTCCTCACATGGTACCCATCTATCAGCTAATCCAAACCATGGTGATGACACCAAAGCCTTACTCACTTTCTCAGGAAACCTCTGCATTTGTCCAATTTCTTCTGCTGTGTTCGAGAATAAAGCCTCTACTCCTCAGAATCTCATTCTATTTGCCAAAAGGGGACAGGGACCTTCTATAGAGCTGCTAAAGCTGCCCAAACAATGGTTGATAAACCCTCAAACCTGCCTGAAAATTCCAGGGCCAAGAGGACAAGAAGGAAGGACTGGCTCCTTCCCTCAAAGTCTTTGAGACCCTGATATGACTCATCTTTAAGGCCCTGCAGTATCTGCTCTCCAGTTTCTCTCTTCCTAATCTTCCTGTTTTTCTATGTGTCAATCCATATAGGTGTCCTTCATTAAATCATCATGCCCTGTCCTTTCCCATACCCTGCTCACATTCCCTGAGCCTGCTAATGTCTCCCTCTGAGAGAAGGCTAATACAGTCTTTCTATGAAGTCTATTTAGGGCAGGAGTCCCATCCCACTGATCCCCTCAGCTCTTGGTGCTATTTCTGTTGCACTAGACACCATGTTGTCACATGATAGGATTGTCATCTAAAATTTATAAATTAAAATCCTAAGCCAAAGATGGGACCTCCCAGAGCTAACTGGATCATGAGGGGGATGGTCTTTATAAAAGGAACTAGTAAAAAGGATCACAAAGGGCCCTCTAGCTCTATGTCTGCCATGTGAGAACACAGCCTCTTAACAATATGGATAAAGAAACCCTATATACACAGCAAATTTTATAAAGACCCCCCAGCTTCAGAGCCAAGGTTCAAATCAGGCTCCTGCATTGCTCATTTTCTTTTTAAAAAATTAAAATTACATTTGTTTGTGACACACCTACACTATGGTATATGTGTAGAAGTCAGAAGAAAGTTTTCAGGAGTTGATTATTCCCTTCCACCAACCCCAGGGATTGAACCCAAGTCATCAGGCTTGGCAGCAAGGCCTTTTCTTGTTGAAATAGAATGGGCTGCTGGTGGCTGTCTAGGAGATGTCGAAGTTCATCTCCTGGTACAATTAAAGAATTAAATGTCCAGAAAAGTGGAAAGACAAGCCCAGAGAGAAAGAAAAGTAACAGCTTCATCCCTTTTTGATAGGAGGGGCCTAAGGTTTGGAATCTACCAAATGGACACCAGCTTGGGTGTTTCATAGAGACCCTGGGTTCTCCTCTACACTGTTGGTCCTGTTTAGAAACTCACCCCCATGCTTCCCCACTGTTTCTCTTTCTTCAGGATGTATTCAGAGAACAAGATGCTGTGATCTTGGGAACCTACTATTATCTTCCTATGGCCCTCTAATTCTCCTTCACTCCGCTGACTCAGAGATGGACACCAACTGCTTTGGGGGAGGGAAGGTTGACCATTTTGCTGCTTAATGTGGAGAAGGGGGCAGGGTGTCAGTCCAAGAGGGTGGGGATTTTTAAGAGGTAGGCTCTTAGGAGCAGTTCAGAGGATTTGTGGTGAAATTGTCTGTGGCATTTTATGTAGGCAGTGAATTTAGTGCTCCATCTACAGAAACATCCATAGAAGCAGAGGACCTGAAGGAACGCAGAACTGAATGTCCTAAGCCACCACAGTGAGCCCAGAGTAGAGCCATTCCTAGGAAAGGCCCACATAGTAGCAATCAATACAAGACTAGTCTTAAAGATTTGTCTTTGAGCCACTTTATAGCAGTCAGACATTATAGTGTGAGACCACTCCCATATGGCTTCTAGAGAGAGAAAAAATTAACCATAATTTGATTGTAAGGTTAAAATAATAGTGAACTTGTCTCTCTTGGCTGTGTGTAGGTGCTATAGCATTGAATTGAGCCAAGGTCATGATGTCACATATCTGGGCAGTGTTTTAGTTATCAAGAAGAATTATCATTAATGAGAAACAGTTGTCTAAGTAACATCTCATATGCTTTTGAGCCTCAGATCTAGGGAGTGTGATAGCTTAAATTGTTAGAGAAATACCAATCATTTTAGTCTTTGGTTATACTTTCCTGCTAGGCACTTAAGACCATGCAGATGGAAAAAAATTAATCACTTTTCCCTCACTGTCAAGGCCATTTGAAGATCTGGTCTCTGAGGCTCACTGGCTTGGATGGAAACTCTGGTTCCTTTAGCCTTTTTTATCCAGGTGACCCATCTGTATCAGGATTAGTCAAGGCTTTCACTCGGAAGCATAGAGGAACATTTTCTTCCATATTGATACTTACCTTTGTAGATGGGACACTGGCTAAAGATCACCAGGTGGGGTTTTTATAGCCTCCTTTAACAAGAAAACAGGTGACTCCCCACACTTAAAGAACATTGAGAGAGGCTCCCACAGTTCCCCTGGAAGCTAGTTGACTTTGGAGTGCAAAGGACAAAATAATGTGGTCCCTCTGACCACATTAGTATAACCTTCAAAGTATAGTTATTGGAAGTAATTGGAAAGTCAATTAATTATACAAGTCTGGAATATATAACTACTGTGCATTATTTAGATAAAGTTTGAATAAAACCAAATGAATAAAAATTGATTTGATATAGTAACATTAATCAAATAAACAAGTTTAATCACTGTGATTTTGCAAGTCCATACAACTGATATCATGGCCATTGTCTAACTTGGAAAATAATTGTACATCACACCACCTTAATAAAAGAAAGTTGAATCCAAACTGCATACAAAATAAATCATGGTTACCTGTGTAGACACTGTTAAGCTATGGGGCCTGGGAAGCCTTGTAGAACACAAGACAGACTTCAGTCAGTACATAGAGCTATATCTACCATAACCAGACTTTGGGTTTTGAGTGAGTGTAAGTAGCAAATATAGACAGAACTTTATATCGTATGATAAATGATAGTCATGGTGCCTTTTCTCTTGGGTTGTTTTCATGTTCTTTGTAGGGACTTGTGACTTGACTCTGAGACTAGTGTCACCCAACTAAAACGGGTTACATGTCACCCACACGTTCTTTTAGACTCAGCCAGTAAGGTTTCAGACAATATGCAGGGCCCTCACTGAGGTCACTGCTACTCTGCCCATTTTCTATAGGAACTGGCTATTCACACCCACCTTTCCTATTACATCTCATCATACAACTATGAGACCAAAGGTTCCAGGTTGCAATAAGTAGAATCCTGTCCTAGTTAAAGTTACTAGTGCTGTGTTAAACATTATGACCAAAGCAACTTGAGGAATAAAGGGTTTATTTCAGCTTATGCTTCCAGGTAGCAACAGTTGATCACTGAGGAAAGTCAGTTTAAGAATTCAAACAGGGCAGGAACGTGGAAGCAAGAGCTGATACAGAGGCCATAGAAGAGTCTGCTTACTGGCTTGCTCCTCTTAGCTTGCTCAGTCTGCTTTCTTATAGAACCAGGAACCACCAGTCCAGGGATGGCACCACCTACAATGGGCAGGGTCCTCATTGCATCAATAAACTAATTAAGAAAATGCCTCATAGCGTTTTCTCAATAGAGGTTTTTGTCCTTTTAGATGATTTTAACTTGTGTTTCATTGGCATAAAACTAGCCAGAATAAACCTATATCATATAAATTAGTCACAGAAAGAGCTCCTCAATGGGAAAAGGTCTAAAGTCATTCCTGTTTGGGAAGAGACTGGTTAGTTGAGAGAAAAAGAAAAACTGGCTGTAGTCGCAAGGATCGCCAGAATAGAAAGGGTCCCATGGCACAACTAGTAAGAGTTAGCAAGGACACTCACACTCTCGGCCACTAGGATGATAGTGTCCTCTGACCTCTGGAGATGCCCTGGCCATGGGGACCCTTGGCTGATGACTACTTATCTGCTAGGAAAGTAACATATTTTGGCATGTTGTCCAGGCTTTCCTTGTCTCCCTCTCTCTCTTATGAGCATCCTCTGGAGATTTACTGTTGTGGGCATGGGTACTTATATCCTCTCCTTCCTCATTAGTGACCGTAAAAGAAGGGGAACCTATTCTTATCAATGTGACTCTTTAATAAACTGTGATCTTAATGAATTAATAATCATATCTTACCTGTGTAATATCTACCACTCAAAAAAAAAATCCTTTGGGGTAAACATTCCCCTTGACTCTTTTTTTAATGCCTTCAGAGTGGGTAACTTACCATAATTTAGAGAACAAGTGCTCTTTGTCCTTTGCTTGTCTTTGTCACTGACACTAAAAAGTGAAAACAGAAGCAGGTGCCCAGGCATCTGGGGCAGAAACCAAAGGGCTTAGAACAGACAGAAATGGGTTTGGAGACACTGGGCAGAAGAGCAGGTATTAAGGCTGGGATCTGCTAGAAACAAATATTGCTGCTTTGGTGTTTTATGGGACTCATGGGTCCTCTCTTCCCCCTTTTGGTCCAATTTAGAAGCCTATACCCCTGCCTTCCAGCCACTTCTCCTTGCAATGTGTCCTGAAAACAAGAAGACACACCATCTTGGGGAGCCCACTTTTCCTTTCTTTGTTCCCCTTTATCCCCTAACTCTTCTTAAGAAGAGAGCCATCTCTCCAGCCCCTCCAGTGGATTTTTGTTTGTTTCACCATGAAACACAAACAAATGGGCAGAAAACTCAGGAAGTAGGGCATTGACTTACACAAATCTTAAGACCAAAGATTGAGGATATATTAGCAGGTTTGCAAGAAGGCGTGTGACTTACAAGTTAAAGCCAGCTAGGCAGTGAGGGAATTTCTTAATTATTGTCTAAATTCAGTAGTTATTTGTGCTGTGGTTCAAGTCTTGCAAAGGCAGATGAACTTGTAAGCATGTAGGTGCTCTTTGCAAGAGAAAAGGTTCGTAGCTGAATGCCAGTTGTTGAGTTAATAGTGTCCACACTAGAAGACTCTGGATCCATTAGATTTGCTTTTGACCTGTAATGTGAAAGAAAGACAGAGAGAGAGAGAGAGAGAGAGAGAGAGAGAGAGAGAGAGAGAGAGAGAGAGAAAGAAAAGAAGGAAGAAAGGAGGAAGGAAGGAAGGAAAGAAAGAAAGAAAGAAAGAAAGAAAGAAAGAAAGAAAGAAAGAAAGAGAAAGGAAGGAAGGAAGGAAGGAAGGAAGGAAAGAAGGAAGGAAGTGAGAAGAGGGGAGGGAGATAGAAAAACAAAGATGAGAGAGAAGAGAGGAGAAGAGAAAGGGGAGAAGGAGAGAGGGAGGGAGGGAAAGAGAGAAAGAGAGAGAGAGAGAGAGAGAGAGAGAGAGAGAGAGAGAGAGAGAGAGAGAGAGAGAACAAGCCAGAATCAAGATGACTGGGGCCAGGTGAGGGATGGGAATGTAGATGTAGGGATGTAGGGATTGTAGTTCAGTTGGTTAAGTGCTCACCTAGCATGAACAAAGTCCTGGGTTCACTGCCCAGCACTGCAGGAAGTGGCATAATCTGAGCACTCAGTAGGTAGTAGAGGCCTGAGGATCAGAGGTTCAAGGTCATCCTGGCTTCCAACCTTGATGAGAAGGCCCAGCACCTAATTCTGTAGACTAAGGAAGATGCTGAAGTCATCAGTCATAACTTCTCCTGGGTGTCTGTTGTAAACATACAGTGGCTTAGCCAATGTTAGCCAGTATTTGGCACACTGTTTGGGGCTCAGTAAACTCTGCCTTCACTTTCTCCTGATGGCTTGGCATGAGGGCCAACGTTGGCCAGGGAAGCCGTAAGAATTTAAGTCCTGCCATTTGCAGTGTCTCCTTTTCTTCCAGGGCAATTCTGGACTCGCTTTCCAAGCCCAACCTGCCTGACTCCCAGGTGCCATCAGCTTTGATTCCCTTTCCAAACTCAGCAGCACTGCTACCTGGAGTTAGGAAAGAACAAAGGTGAGGTATCAAAGCACTTCATTCCCAGTTCATAGCGGTGGTATGAATGCAGAACATCTCCAGTAAAGGACAAATTTAGTGCGTGGCTTCTATAAAGGAGAGCTTCTCTCTGTGTGTGATATTTTTAATTTGAACATCAAGCAAAAATAGAATTTCCTGTTGATCAGATAAGAGATTCCTGTTTTTTCAGGGAGCAGGGCAACCTCTGTTGGCAGGCACAGACATCGGGGGTTACCAACTATTTCCGAGATGAGGAGTTAACGAGAGCAGAGGCCCATTGGGTCCTGGTTCACATTTATTTATTTTTGAAGTGCTAAGACAGCGCATAACACAGGGTGTGATGAATAATTTCCTACATACATTACACTGAAAACTCTGCTGGCTTTGGAAAAGCTCACTTCACCGCTGGTTCCCTGGCACCTGGATATTTTTAGATGCTAGGTACAGCTGGCTTCAGACTTCTGAGGTCTGGGTTGCTGGACCGAAAGCATGGTGTGTAGTGTAGAATGAGACACATCCTACAGGGACATACAGACATGAACCCTCAAACTTTCTCCCCAGTCCCTTGTCACTCCAGCTTGGGCTCTTCTCTTCTGATTGGGTAGTCCTTAGCCTTAGACTCATCCTGCATTTGCTTCTGTGGAAAGGGGTTCAAAGAGTGCATCCTCAGTGGATCGCGGAGGCGTTGGGAGCCTCTAGCATCTCTTCCTTCTGAAACGCAGTGTTCTGATTTCCGTAATTAAGCCAGCCCTCTCCTCCTCCATGAATAGCTCGATGTGACTGTCACTCAAAGCCTTCCAGTCTTTCCTTAGGTAAGCCTGACCATCGGTCCTCTCCTCAGATTTTGAGCTTTGATTGACTAACACAAAGTCAAAAACCCCACAGCTTATCAACCCCAACAATCAATTTTTCATAACTCACTAATTCCTGTGGACTCCGTGGCCTTCTGACAGATCCCATTTACGGACACTAGGTGACTCACAAGACAGACTGTCGCCATGAGTCAGAGTCAGAAGTGCCACCTGTGTCACTCCTAATGGGATTAATAGCCACAGCATAAAAGTGTGATCTTGTGACTGTTTGAGAAACACCCACACATGTGATTGCTCCTTACCCCTTTTACATCTCTGTGAGAAAGGCAAGCATTCAGCCTGTCAGAGGAAAGAGGGAGCTGAGGCCTGCAGCCTGAGGGCCACAACACAGTCCCTTCAACTCTAGGGTGTTTACTGACTCCAAACCAGGAGGCTGACCACTGGACAACACTGCCTACTCAAGCTTGGAGCACAGCTGGACTGAATTGGCTGGCTCGCAGGCTATGCAGTCTTTAGCCTACATGGCTTATGCAGACTTATGGCTCACCAATAACTTAAAGTAGGATCCTGACCTCTCATATATGTTTCAGAAAGTCTGGCTTCCTACAGCATCCCAGGAGGGCTTAGCATACAAAGACTTGTGACAACATTTAAATTCATTCTTCAGATGTCACCAGGACAGAACATAGAGACATGTATGGTCACGTTGTGTTGTGTCCATTGTGCGCCACGAGCAAGGGGAGAGAGCACAGCAGTAGGCTCACGAAACAACAAAGCCTTTTATTCTTCCCAGCACAGAAGCAGAGTTGATAATCAATGAGAGCCCCCAGATAAGGACTCGGGAGCCTTGTTTCTTCACGCAACCCCCAAGTCCAGGACTGAAGCAGGGCTGATAACCATAAAACCCTCAAGCATCTGAGCCAAGTTACAGTTATAATTTTTACCAATCAGAACTCAGGGGTTAGGGTCTTTCTCCAGTGTTCCATCATTGTCAGCTGACATTGAGTGTACTTTTGCCTGAGCAATCGAATTGTTTGTTCTTTCTGTTGTTAGGAGCAGATGTTATGTCTTGGGTAGCTATTGTTGCTTAGAGAGAGGGTTGGTAACACGTATGTTTTGGAGAACAATTGTTGGGTAACTTAGTTAAAATGGAGTCTGAAGTCAAAATGGCACTGCTTAAGACAAGTCCTTTTCATCTGCTCACAGCAATACTATTTAAATAGCCAAAGGAAGAAATGGATCAAATGCCCATCAAGAGGTAGATGAAATAATCAAAATGTGGTTTAGCCACACATACACATACACATACACATACACATACACATACACATACACATACACATACACATACACATATACATATACATATACATATACATATACATATACATATACATATACATATACATATAGTCTCATATACATATAGTCTCAGCCAGGAAGGAGTGGTGCACGGAGTGCATACTATAACTGATTCTCAACAACTCCATGCCATACCAAGGAAGCCAGTGACAGAAAGCTGCACGTATTGTCTAAGCCATTTATATGCAATGTTCAGAATAAATTCATGGAGATCAAAGATAAATTGGTGACAGCCAGAGCCTGGAGGGAGGTATAACTAGAGAGAAAGTGTTCCTGACAGAAGTTTTACTGTATGTTAGTGTTTGGGAACTAGATAGCAGTGATGGTCACCTAATACTGTGGAAATACTGAGCAGAGCTGAACTGTTCACTTCAAAAGGATTGATTTTATGTTCTGTGAATTTCACTTCAAATTATGTGTGAAGCTTAAGTCAGTAAATCATAAGGCAAACTTAACAAAATAAAACAAGGTACTACCAACGTCTATCCCTTAAGAGTCTATACACCATATATGCTCAGGCACTTGTGGCCCTCTGGGTCTTTGTTTGTAAGTCAGGTGTTATTCTAATGGGCCTGCCTTTATAGTTATGGTGGTTTGAATAGGTTTGGCCCCCAGAGTCTCCTGTGTTTGAATCTTTGGCCCATAGGGAGTGGCACTATTAGGAAGTGTGGCCTTGCTGGAGGAATTGTCACTGTGGAGGAAGACTTTGAGGTCTCCTATGCTCAAGCTACACCCAGCGTGGCACACAGTTTCCTCCTGCTGCCTGTGGATCATGATATAGAACTCTCAGGTCCTCTAGCATTATGTCCGCCTGCAAGCTGCCATGCTTCCCATGGTGAAGATAATGGATTAAACCTCCGAGACTGTAAGCCAGCCCTAATTAAATTTTATTTACTTTATAAGAGTTTCCTTGATCATGGTGTCTCTTCACAACAATACAACCCTAAGACAGTGGGTGAGTTGATCATTTTCCCTTGCAGCTTTTAATATGCTTTCTTTGTCCTGTCCATTTTGACTGTTGTGTACTATAGGGAGTTTCTTTTCTGATCCTGTCTACTTGGTGTAGATAGACGCCTCTTTATTTAGATTGGGGAACCTTTCTCCATGGAAATTCCATTGGCTTTCCTATGAAGTCTTTGCAACTACCGGTGGCATTTCCCTTTCCTGTGGCCGCATCCTATAACAGTTTCTTAGAATGTTTTTGACACAGCCCCCACTGCCTTGTTGAATCTCTCTCTGTACTGTATGCACTGCCAAGTGTGAAACCATAATATGTAGTTTACTGAGAAATGGAAGGCTGCAGATCATTTTGCATGAGTAAAACCCACTGGTGCTAAGGAAATCGACACTTTTTTCTTTCTACTAGTTTTTGGGTAAATGAAGATTACAATGGCAGACTGACTCACCATTAGTAGCTTTGTGCAATGTTATAAAGGCAAAAACATTATGCACTGTGCTTGGCTTTACAGATGGCTTTCGCACCACGATATTGAGTGGATTGTCCACAGCATACTATAAATGCCATCTCTTGCAAATTTATAGATGTAAATATGCTCAGGTAACACTCTCAAGTATTACAAGTGTAAGGAAACTACTGAGCAGGCATTTATAGCAGTACTATGAACTCTCCAATCACTGTTTTGACTGTTGCCTTCCGCTCCGTAGTGCAGCCTTTCCGCATCATAGCTGCCGCTTTTTTTACATTTCACACTCCTGACTTCAGACTTAAGTACTTGCTCTCCCAGTGTTGCACTCC
>NW_022196912.1:20668214-20683213 GCF_008632895.1 Mastomys coucha | reverse complement strand
CCCTTTCTTATTGTACATGCAATGTAACAACACACAGTTTTGGTGCTTAACAATATTCCTTTTTTTTTTCTTTAATAAAGGATATTTATTTGAATAAAAAAAAAAGACACAAGGCAAAAGACAATAGGTAGGCTATCACCCATTACTGCAACCAGGGAACTGAGATGGTTCTTAAAGATTTCCTCATCCAGGACTAAACCACATGTAGAAATCCCTCTACTAGCCGGATGAGGCAATAAACAAAGATACGTACTGTTTCAGTAGACTTCATTCTGCTCAAATTCTCAGGGAATAACTGACTGCCTCGGATTTTTTTTCCACACTCCTGACACTATCTAAAGTAACTGTTCATGGTGTCAAGAAAAGCCATCTTGGGCAGCCAAGATGAGCTACAGATGGTAGAAGGCAGACATCTTCACTGAATTCTCCAGGATCATCCCTAGGACTGTCTTAGACCTGGTTTCAAATTATATCTGCTGCACATGGAGTCACTGTGTTTGTGAAGCCTTTATAAGCACCATAAATGCAGGGCCAGCCCCCAAGTAACAACTAAAAGGAACAGAAAAGAAAAGACCTACAAAAGATGGCCTATTGGACTGATTTGCCATTGTATCTTCAAGAAAGATGTTTGGTGAACATTATTAATCCTAACTCAAGATCTGTGAATGAAAAAAAAATGCAAAAGGCACATGCCTCATAAACAAATCCATGCTTGGCTTCACTACCTCTGAGGGTTACTCTTGACTTGCCCTGTCCCTTACAGCATCAGACTTCTTTCTCCTGGTCGGCAGTGGAGTTCCTCTGAGTACCATGTCCCACCCTGGAGACAGGAGGGAGAATAGAGCCCAAGTAGGAACACTCTGCCTTGACTGGCTACTGTTGGATGTGGTCTGGCATCTCCCTATTTAAAGCCCCAAATGCCTGTTCTGCCCCACAGACAGACCCTCCATTAGGAGCTTTCCAGACCCAAACCAGCTACTCCAAGGAGCAGTAATTAAGTCAGCAGACCATGATGCCTGCTCTCAGCTCTCTTCACACCTGCCTGCCAAGACCAGAATTGCTGCAGAAGAGCTCTCCTCTGTGCCAGGACTGGTAAGCATCCTACAAAAATATCAAGGTCTGCCAGTGGGGAGGGAGGTGGTGGTCAGTCACATGTGGGCCTCCTTCTAAGAAACACACAGCAGCTTGTTGATATTTCTTCATGGCTGTCACGTGCTGAGGGAATGGGCACTGAGGATGGGAAGATGCTGGGATGTAGTTAGACTGCAGAGAAAAATGGGGCACACACAGTGGGTTATAGACAACAGTAGCTCTGAGTAACATTTACTTAGGGCCTGTTAGGCACCCCTCTACTACAGAGACTTTTAGGCACCCCTCTATGACAGAGACTACCTATCATCTCAGTCCCTCTTCATGTGGGTAGTATGTCTAGCCTTTCAACATCCTGACTGAATGTTGTAATCTACAAAATTCTTGCTCCAGTAGTGGTGGCACACACTTTCCTTCTCAGCAGAGGCAGAGGCAGAGGCAGAGGCAGAGGCAGAGGCAGAGGCAGAGGCAGTTATAGACAATTGTGAGTGGCCTAATGTGAGTGCTGGGAACTGAACTTAGGTCCCTTGCAAGAGCACCAAATGCTCTTAACTGCTGAGTCATCCCTCTAGCCACCCCCACTCCACCTCCAATGTTTTAAGTCAGTTTACAACTTGGTTTTTGGGTTGTATTCATAGCTGACCTGGAATATACAACCTTTGCATGTTGATTTGAACACACCTGGAACTTTAGAAGTCCATAGGCTGAGGAGAGCATAGAGGTGGTGCTCTCAAAAGACATTCTGAAAGTCTTGTAGAAGTGGGGGTGAGAGCTCAGAGTTTGTGAGAGGCTCTGCTGCTGAGGTCCCCTCTTCCTGGTGCAGACTGACCATCTCTTCACCATCCTGCCTTAGGCAACAGGCTGGAAAGAGGCAGGAGGAAGTTTCCCTGGCTCCTCAGAAGGGAGGTCAGTGTGTCACTTTCCTTTCACAAGATCCCCTGCAGTTTTCTGTAAATACACACAGCTTGGAATTCCTGCCCAGCTGTCAGGAAAAGAAACATAACCATAGAGACCCCCACAACCCAGCCCCCAGCTGTGCTCGCACAATCCCTATCATGTTTTGGGTTTTCCTTGAGGATAGCTCAAACACTGGAGCTTCCTATTCTGAGATAGGTGAGAGAAGCCCGCTGAGGTCATAGTCAGCCTCAAAGGGCCTGCCACCAGCCTGGGTAGAAAATTCTGGAAGCAGATGTGCCTCCACAACCTGGAAGGCCTGGAAGAGAATTATACCCAAGGCCTAGCAATGCCTAGCTAGAATTAAACCCATCCAAGGCCTGCTATTTCTCATTGTATCTGAGACATGGAATCAAAGAACTCATAGAGAAGGGCCTGGTATTATCACCAAGATGAAAATCAAGCCGTGTTATCTTGACTCCCCCCGGCGACTCTACCTGCCAAGCAGCTGGATTCTTTCTGAGCTATCAGCATCCCAAGGAGTGGCCTGGGCTAGAGGGGCCTCTGGAGTAAAGCTGAGACTGAGGGGGATTTTCTGACCTAAAGTGAAAGGAGGCAGGGCTTCTCTATGGACAACGTTACCCTAAATGTCCATTAAGCAAGGAGAACACCCACTGACTTCAGAGTCTTACTTCAAACACACCTTTCTTCTCCCAGAGTAGCCTTCTCCCAAAACATTGAGGTGACCGTGCCATGGCATTGGATGGAGCACTCCCTGTTTCAGTTTTGAGTTGTGTCTGATCTTTTCTCCTAGGTGTCCCTTTGAGGGTCTGTATCTCCCAGGTGCCTGAGAAAGCAAAAGGAAGATGTCTTACCACCATGCTGTCTGTCTTTGTGGGCAGATTCCCCTCCCCCATTTCTAGAGCTCTGGGACCTATGAATTATATCCCCCCATTTCTCAAAAGAAAGCTGCTGTTTGGGGATCATGGGAAGACTTCATTGAACTGACTGATGATACTTGAATATTTTGGATTCTTGTGCCATGGAGTCAGAAGAAAAGTAATGCATGCCATCCTTGCAGAGGTCATCAGTAGGCCCTGGAAGGAGTGAGCAGAGCTGCTGCTAGGTAAAGGGGAGAGAGGGCCACATTTGGTACTGGGTCACAGCGGTGTCTCTCGGCAGTCTTGTGTTGACTTCCAACAGTAAGTGGGAAATGAAGCAGTCATGGGGCAGAACCTCCTGAAGAACCTCTAGGAAGCAGTGGCTCTGAGTGGCACTAAAGATGAGCCTTAGAGATACAATGTTGAGATGCCCAGATCCATCCCAAGCCCTAGTACTGAAGGCCTAACTCTCCCAGGCCTCTGTAGGTGCAGCTAATGTTAGCCCCTTCTGAATGGCTTTGATAGAGGAGAGTTACCTCCTCCTCTAAAGCCACAGCCACTTCCTGAGCAAGCTCTGGTGACACAGGGGAAACCCTAGGCCCAGTACCCTAACCCGGGCAGATGCTGCAGCCATCCAGCCCCTGCTCTCTCAGTCTCCTGCTACTCTGTCAATATTTCAGACCAGTTTGGCTCAGCATTTTGTTTATTTGTTTGTTTGTTTGTTTGTTTTCACAACTGATGCACATTACTGGCCAAAGCCCATAGTTTACATGAGGGTTCTTGGAGCAGTATAGTCCATGAGTTTACTTAAGTATCTAATGACACAGGATTCTATAGGGTTTTTCTGCCCTGAAAACCCATGCCCCTCTGCCCTTCACTTGTTTGACCCTTGCAGTCCTCAGGCCTCTGCTAATTGCCAGTATTCATGTCATCTCACAACTTTGCCTTTTATAGAATGCCATATAACTGGACTTATACCATATGTAGCCCTTTCAGATGAGTTTTGTTCATTTAATGACACTCATTTAAGGTTTCTCTGAGTCATTAATGAACTCATAGTTCCCTTCTTTACAGTGCTATATAATATTCCATTGCCTAGTTCAATGGTTATCAACTTGTAGATCTCGACCCCTTTTTTGGTCAAGTTACATACTAGCTATCCTACATATCAGATATTTACATTACAGTTTATAACAGTAGCAAGATTATGGTTGTGATATAGAAGTGTTGGGGGCTCAGCACAGCATGAAGAACTGTATTAAAAGGTCACAGCCATAGGAAAGTTGAGAACCAGTGGTCTACATGTATCATGGTTTCTTTATCCATTCACTTACTGAAAGGCGACTTGATTTGCTGCCAAGTGTGACAGTCGCCAATGCTTCTGTAAATATCCTACTCCAGGCTTCTGTGTGAACCCAAGACGTCTCCTTGATTGATCAAACAGCAAATAGCACGCTTTCTATATTACATTTACTATACCTTTCCTGACCTCTGTTTTCAGGAATGATGATAACTCTATAGGATGGTTTGAAGTCGACTTAGGTAACGCACATGAAGCTCTTAGCCTAGTGTCTTTCTTGCACTTAGGCAGCCTGGATTCCACATGTGAATAAAAGGCAAAGCTGTTTTCTCTATAGCTTGGTTTGATGGAGACATAGCTGAGCCCTGTAATACATATGGCTCTGCCCTAGTCTCATTTCTGTTGCTGTAATAAAATATCCAACTTGAAACAGAAAAGGTTTTCTTTTTCTTTTTTTCTTTTTTTTTTTTTTAGCTCAATAATTCCTGCCTTGACTTCTTTGCTATGATGACCTGGAAGCAACTAGTTGTATCTGAACAGAGAATGAACATGTGTATATGTATTTATACTCTTCACTTGTATACTCCATGGTCATATGCCTAGGGAAAGGTGCTGTCCACAATAGACTGAGTCTCCCTACATTAATTAACTTAGCAATCAAAGCAATCCCACACAGACATGCCCACAGGCCAGCCTGATCTAGACAATCTGTCACTTCTTTCTAGGGTGTGTCAAGCTGACCAGTAAAATAAACCACTGCAGGCTCCAACCCCTGCCAGCCACTACAGAAATGGCTCAAGATCCAATAAAGGCCACAAGACTAGCTGCGACTGGCAGGTGTGAATACCACCCAGTTACAGCTAGCAGGCTTGAGGGACCAACTCTGTGCCATCCAGGTCAGCTGGGTTTCTCATTTAAAAAGAACTCAGAGATTTGAGTCAGTTTAGATTTGAATCAGTTTACCCGGAGTTCTGTCTCACTTAGTTACCCACCAATGCATGCTACGCCTCTCTCTGCCTATGCCTTTACCTCTTAGACAGGACTGTTGCTCAGATCATGAGATTGCTGGGAAATAAAGGTGCTCACTTAAAAACAAAAGTATTTGTATGGTTTGAAGATGCCAGTGGAGGGTATGATAGTATGACGGTGGAGAAGATGCTCTTTGCAGTTGAACAGCCTGCAGCTAGGGGTAGGCGTCTTTGTCATCCTATACAAGTGTAGTGACAAATTAAAGGGTGATAAACTGGAGTATTGACTAGAGGTTGTAATACATGGGATATCATAGCCACAGCTCATCTGCCCACATTCCAAGGCAGTGCAGGGCAATAGGAAGTGCCGTAAGATCGTCGGAATACTGTGATTCTTCATGGGATACACTCAAGTGTCTCTTCCAGGCCTAACTGGATCATTCAGCCCTTAGAAGCCTGACTTACAGAGGGGAGGTGGACATAAACCCAGTGTCGTCATGTCTGAGGCTCAGCCAGACAGGGTGCTGCTGTGCCCCTAAGCATATGCTTGCTTCTGCTGTCTGTCCTCCTCCCAGGGATGCCTCTCCTAGTCTTCTACCATTTAATTACAGGAAATAAAACCATGTCCTACATCTAAGCTCACAGGAGTGCAAAAAGAGGTAAACCTGTAACCACAGTGATAGCTAGTGGGAGGAGAAGACAGAATGGTCCCTAGAAATTTGTGGACCAGGTAGCCCGGCCTCTGGGGGCAAAGTTCCAAGCCAATGAGATACTTCTTTAAACAAAAGGTAGGAGTCCCTGTAGACCGATATTTAAGGTTATCCTCTGACCGTCGCACATGCACTGCACACATGTGCACCCCCATGAACTTCCCAAGCACAATACAAACACATGTAGGTGTAAACATACATTAAAATCAATGGCCATCTAGTAAGATTGAAAATTCAGCTCTTCGTTCACACTAGACATACTTCAAGTGCTCAATAGTAGTCACATGTGCTATGACCATAGGGTTAAATACAGGATGTTTCTATCATCACAGAAAATTCTTATGACGGCAAAGTTCTGAAACATTCTTCCCCTGATTCCCTATCCATCCTTCAAGTCTCAGCTTAAACATCACATTCCCACAGAGTCCCTCTCTGACCCTCCAGTCTAAATTGTTTCCCTGCTTTCTTTCTCACACGGCCGGCAGTTTTCCTCTTGAGATCTTACCATTGTTTGCCAAGTGATGGCTGAACCTCTGATCATTTCCTCTCTACATCCAGAACATACTCCTTCCAGGGGCCCATCATGTCCAACCCCTGCCTCAGTGCATTTAGTAAGAACTGACCATGTGGCAGATAAGTAAGGTGATGAATCCTTGTACACATGGATGAGTGATTACATCGGTGACTTGATTAAGAAATGAAAGCTTAGGGCCGCATGCTCCTAGAATATAACCCCATCTCCACATTTGCCAGGTAGCCTTCAGGACCCAGCACCTCCTTCTATGGAGAGAGAGAATGTCCATGCCATCCTGGAGTGCTGGGGGGGGGGTGGCATATATACAGCCTGGGGCTTGGAATCAGTGTCACATGTATGTGCTGTACTCACCACCACCACCACCCCACCTCATGCCTTGATTATGTTTCCTATGCCCCTCTATCCTTCCTCAAGATCCTTCCGTCCTCCTTGCCTCTCTAGCCCTGACTATTAAATCTTCATACCTGACTACCTGTAAGAGATCACCACTTCCTTTTAAGTTGTCACAACTGAAAGATCAAACCAAAAATATCCCCACTCACCCTGTCTAGACCCTTATTCTGTGTCCTCCCTGTCTCTCTAGGAACCAGCCTAACCCATTTCTTCACTCAGAGCAGGCAGAGGCAAACTTCAGCGTGGGCTTGTTCTTGGACTAGCCAGTGCCTGCACACCTGGGCCCATCCTCCTTAGGCAGCTTGTACCTGTGAGCCTCTGCATCAGCATCCCCACCAATGTTCCATAAAACACAGACTCTCTGGCCTCTGTAGACTCATTAGATTAGAATCTCTGTAACAGGACCCCAGAGCAGTGCTTTCAACCATAAGTTCCAATGATTCACTTGCTCTCATCAAAGCTTCCCAGATTATATGTAGCCCCATGGAACACTATCAAGATTCCTTTAATAAACTACTGATCCCTTCTTAATTTTCACTAAAAGATCATTTGCAAAATACCTCTCTAGTGGATTTTCGAGTTTATTTGATTATTCAGAATTCACAAACTCACATGTGGTATATAGCCTTTTCTCAAATCTCCTCCAAAGGTTTGACCCTGAAGCTGTGGCATTATGGGAAGAGGGTGGGATCTTTTAAGGGGAGGAGCCTAGTTGAAGAGAGTTGGTCCTAGAGGAGAAGTTGAGATCCTGGTGAGGAGATTTCCTCTACCTTATGCCCCTAACACATACACAGATACTTTGTAACCGCAGGCCCAAAGCTACTATGTACTGCAACTAAGAGCCCAAATTAACTCTTCACCTTTTAAGCTAAGAATCTCAGCTATTTTGTCCCAACAATGGGCAGTGACAGCATTCCACATGAAGAGTTTAGCCGGGTTTGCAGGGGACTTGAGACTACTGCTAGAAGAGAAGGCAGCCATGCAGTGAACATTCTGGGAACGTTCGTGGAGGCCTGCATTTACAAGATTCACTGCAAGTCCTCATTTATATTGTCTTGGACCCTCATTCCTTCACATTCCTGCTCTTCTCAGTGGGTTCTGATAATCTACAGCCAGTTCTTCACTCTGGATTCACAGTGCAGAAATAAAACATAGCATGAACACAAGCACAGTAAGAAGACGTTGCTGTGATGGGCCTGGTGCTGTTCTTGTGAACCAATCACCTAATGAATAAAGGAGCCAATCACTGGGCAATTAGGCAGGACTTCTGGGTTGGATGGAGGAGAGGGAGGAAGCAGGAGAGAGTTCGATCCCTTTTGGAATGCAGACAGCTTAAGGGTAAGATGTAGCTACTAGAGTTTCCGGGTATCATGGCCGATCCGCAAGGATTCACCACTGGAAGAATCAGATTTCAATAAGGCTTACAAGATTAGGTTTTCGTTGTTGCGCCCAGAGACTGAGTTGCCATTGTTTCTGAACTATGATTGGGTTGTGTTTTCCTTCACATGCAGCTCCTCTGGGGTCAAGAGGTAAGGTGGCAAAGTGTGGGTTTGCCAGATGTGCACCACAAAGGCCATGGGGCTGACATGGTAGCGACCTGCCAGTGGAAACCTAGCAAGCTGGTGGAGAGATTGTGAAGTTTTGAGTGAGAGTCTCCACGAGATAAAAACAGGCCTGCCATTGCCCACCAGTGCATGGCCAGCCAGGCCGCTGAGGCTGAGAGTTGCCCACACTAGGGTAGGAACTTGCAGTCTCTCTCTCTCTCTCTTTTTTTTAAATATTTTCCACAACAAGACTTGAAGAGGAACAGTTTACTTCTTGTCTTAATTAGGGCCTTTATTGCAGTGATGAAGCATCAGGATCAAAAGCAAGCTGGAGGAGGAAAGGAATACAATTCCACACCATCACTGAAGGAAGCCAGGGCAGGAACTCACAGCGGCCAGAGCTGAAGCAGAAGCCATAGAGGAGTGCTGCTTGCTGGAAGGCAGGAGCTTATGCAGAGGCCGCTGGGGCTGCGGCTGGGGGTGGGGTCCTGCTTTTACTGGCTTGCTCCTTGTGACTTGCTCAGCCTGCTTTCTTATAGAACCCAGGACCACCAGCCCAAGGATGGCACCAGTCACCATGAACTAGACCTTCCCCCATCAATCACTAATTAAGAAAATGGCGTACAGGCTTGTCTACTGTCTGATCTTAGCGAGGCATTTTCTCAATTGTGGTTTCCTCTTTTCCAGTGACTAGCTCTATCAAGTTGACATAAAAATAGCCAGCACACTGCTCAAATACAAGTAATATCAAAGCTAGAGGAAATGAGTGTGTACACAATCATTCCAAATTGGGCTTAATAGTCAGAGCTCATTAAAGGAATCAGCCCATTTTCCACAGGGAAATATAAAGTATGGAATGGAGGAAGTAGATAAAGACATTTAAGTGACCCTGAGTCAGGTTCTGAGTATAGTTATTGTCACTTCTTTCTTTTATTGCCCTGGGAAGAAAAAAACAAAAGCATCTCTCCTAGTGACTTAGTCCAAACCTCTTCCTTCAGGATAGCCAGCTCCTCTACCCTGTCCTGTCTCTCAGAGTATTCTATCAAATCCACCCTCAGGCGCCACACTGGACAAACACAGCCCACGGAACTGGCTGAGGTTTCCCTGGTCCTAAGAAACAAGCAGTTAGTAGCATCCATAGCCCGTCTCTCCTTTCCCTTCTTGCCAGGGGGCGGTTGACTCACTGCCTCCACGCCTGGGAAACCACAGAACACAGTGACAGTCAGCCACTGGCTGTAAAGCTCCCAGAAAGTTCCTGCAGGTCCCAAACAGCTGCTACATGTGGACTCCCCATCTCTTATTGGGTACCACAGTGGGCTTTAGTGCATGGGATCCTAACCCAGATGTGGCTGAGACCTGTGTGGTGGCGATTCACTCAGCTGAGGATGCTGAGGAGAGGAACAAGGTAGTGTTCATCCATCCCCATCACTGCACACCTGAGCCTGCTTCCAGAAGGATTCACTGCTTAACCCCAAGCCACATAGGTGCTGGGCCTCTGAGTATCCCATCCTGGGCCTGTGGTTTCCTCAGCTCTATTCCATATGTGTTAACACACACAAACACATAGAGTTCTTGATAGTTTCCAAGATCTTGACCTGCTAGCCTACACAAAATGTCTACATTTTTAAACATGAAAGTTTATTCACATGTAGCAAAACGTATGGCTGCCTCTTAACTTCTGGTAGATGCAAAACCTGTAACCCAACCAATTATGCAAAATATTTCCTTACCTCCTGGCTCCTTCCTACTTACTCCCCATCTGCCAAAGGACAGCCCTGAGGAACAGATTTAGTTCTAAGGTGTTCTAGTTTGTTCATGAAGCTGGATGGAGGGAACAGAGGCAGGAGCTGGGATAGAGTGGACACAGGAGAGATAGTGTCCACCTCCTCTACAACATGGAAGCAAAACAAAACAAAACAAACAAAACCAAAAAGAAACCTTTTATTATTTATTTAGTGAGTCTGAAGATCAAAACCATATCCTTGCATATGCTAAACAAGTACTTCACCACTGAGCCACATCCCCAGCCCTGGGACATGCCTATTGCTATATCCTTTAGTCCCAAAGGAAATGGCTTCCCAGAGATGTCTTCCTGGTCACTTCTTTCACCAGCTCAGCAGCCAGTCAGTCTCACACCTTGGGCCATCCCCAACCTGAGCCCACTGTGCTCTACATTTGGCACAATGGTGCCTCTGCCTCTAAGGAGCCCTCCCATAATGCCACAGCCTGAGCACCGTTGGATGCCAAGGGCCCCACCTAAAGCCTTCAGGAGCCACTGAGTTAAGAACAGAACATGGTGGTTCTACCAAAAGCCCTCTTCTTTGTAAAGGCACAAGGCAATATACTTCCCAGAGATGACTGCATCCAGATTCCTCTCCCACATTCCGGCTGAGGGTCTGATAACATCCTGCTTCACAGGTCTGTAAAAAACAACTTTGTTATGTTTACCTCAGCCTTATTGATGATGTTAAAACAACTTGGGAGCAAGCCAAATGTCAACACTGTGAGAGTTCATTAAATAAACTATGTGTAATTCAATCTGTACAATGGAAAATTACATACCCATTAACAATAACATCAAGGAAGCATATGAATAGGATGGAAAGCTGGGGAGATATACTGCCAAGTTTTAAAGGCATCTTGCAAAACATCCAAGTGTTAACAGGTTTCCTCACTGAAGGTCTGCATTGCCGGACATCATCTCATTCATATGATAGGCTGTCACTGTGTGTGAGGCGTGAACACTATTAAATGAAAATTACTGACAGTGCCCAGCTTGACACTTGTAACAGTGTGAGGGAAGAGCACACACAGGGGGTATGAAGTATTGTGACAGTAATTCCGGTGTAGAACTGACCCCAGTGTGGATGTAGCAGGTGGTTGACCATATCTCCTTCAGAAGGTCTTTCTCTGTTCAAGAGCTTGCAAGCTCGTTGTTTGGAGGGACTGACTGGTTTGTATCTAGAGGACAGGTTGTTTTCTTTGCTTCTCAGGGGTGACTTTGCACTCCATGGTTTTATTTGCCATCTCTCACTCTGCTGCACTGTGGTTTAGGTCAGTCTCCCGACAGGTCTGTGACAGCTTGGTCGCAGGGCAATGCTATTAGAAGTTCTATGGGTCCTTAAGAGGTGTGTCCTGGAGGCTGAAGAGAGTTCATCAGTCAAGGGCCCTTGACACACAATTGTGAGGATCCAAGTTTGGATCTTAGTCTGGGTTTTACTGCTGTGAGCAGACACCATGACCAAGGCAACTCTTATAAGGGCAACATTTAATTGGGGTTGGCTTACAGGCTCAGAGGTTCAGTTCATTACCATTAAGGTGGGAGCATGGCAGCATCCAGGCAGGCATGGCGCAGGAAGAGTTCTACATCTTCATCTGAAGGCTGCTAGAAGAGTACTGGCTTCCAGACAGCTAGGACAGACAGGGTATTAAGGCACATGCCCACAGTGACACACCTACTCCAACAGGGCCACACCTCCCTAGGCCAAGCATATACAAACCATCACAGGATTCCAACATCTATATAGCAAACCGGGCATGCCTTACACATCTCTAACCTCAGCTCCAAGTAGTATGTGGGGAACAGGAGGATCATTGGGACTTGCTGGCTTCCAGCCTACCTGTAAAAACACATGTTCCAGGTTCTGGGGGAGATGCTGCCTCAGCGGAAAATATGCAGCGTGATAGTCACATCCAGTGTCCTTTTTAAGGAAGTAGGTCATAGTAGGTGGTCCTGTATCATTGGAGCTATGCCAGTGAGCTCCCCTGCCCTAATGTTGCAGCTCAAATGTTGGTATTTGTTCCACCCCATGCTTCAGCCACAAGCCCTACCAGAGGCCCAAAGCGATGATACTGCCCAGTCTCGGACTTCAGCCTCCTAATCATTTAATTTAATTATTAATAAATTAGATAAACCACCTCAGGTATTTTATCATAGTAACCTGAAGCTGATTGAAACACGGAATATCATTTAGCACCGGTACAAAGGCCACTTCCATAAACATCCTGACTCCTCCGGCCACTGATAAGGTTCTCTTCCTCTGACCTTTCCAGTCACTCAGCTCCTGAGTGTCTCCAGCCATCGCTATAGTCTACCGGAGCTTACTATTATTTCTGCACAGGACGTAACTCTCCTCCTGGGTTCTGTGACACTGGGAGTGACATACGCAGCTGTCTCGTCTTTGTTTCCTTTCAGAGCACTGCTAACCCCTAGTGTACAGCTAGTGCTAACATTTTGCTGGAAGATGGCTTACTACCTGGATGGATGGTTATCGTTTAATAAAATGAATCGCTATGACAGTTAGAAATGGAAGTGCAAACCTGAGGATATTGGAGATGTGGGAACGAATAGCTAACTTGTGATGAATACTGACATGACAGAATAGAAGGGGGGGAAAAAAGGACAGGAAGAAAAAGGAAAAACTCTGAATGTTCCAACAGAGTCCAAAGGTGCTTGGAATGTTAGCGGTTAGGTGCCTGGCCCTAAGATGTAAATTGACAAATAAGACAAATGCGGCTGCACGTGGGAATAAACCACTGTGACACCAGATGGGCGAGGCTGATGGGCTCCTTGGCCAGTCTCATTTCTTCTGCTCAGCTGTGGGGAGCCGAGAGGCCATCTTCCTCCCAGGCCAGCATGCTGGGAAAGTCACAGGAACTGAGGCACCATCATCTTTTACTGTATGTATGACACATACTCATCCATCACTATGTCATATATGTCAGTGTGCAATGATAGAAGCCAGCCTCACCTGGTTCGAGGCTCCAGTTATCCATGCTCACCTAGTCCCCATTGTTCCACACCCCCTGATGCTCAATAGTATGCCTTGGCAACTCATCTCAAAAGCAATGAGTAGACCCCTATGATCTCCATGGTCCTTCCAGCCTTAGGATGCTGAGTTGGTCTGGGGGATTATAAGCAAGGCCAAGGCCTTGGAATCCTGTTGGGCAGAAGCTGTCATTTCTACCAGTGTCAATGGCTGCTTTGTTTCAGGTGACAGGACAGTCACAGGGTCTGTCTTTCAACGTAAGGACATGTCCTCCTTTACCTCAGGATAGAGAAAAAACCAAAAGCTCAGCTTCCTGGGTCTGAGGCCACCAGGCCAATCTCAGGCCTCAGCCATTCAAGGAAGTGGCAAGATCCAAAACAGGCAGTACTGGCCTTCCAAGTGCTCCATCAGCTAAAGATAAAAATATCACGGGCTCGGGGATATTCCCGGTCATAAATCAGTCAGCCAGAACTATTTCTGTTCTTATCTTTTACCCAGGGTTCCTCCTTAAGTTCTCCCTCCTGCCCTCTCCACGCTGTACCCCAGCCCCCTTGGCCCTGGAGTAGGATAGGCTTCCCAGCTTCCCTTACCACAAGTCTCTGTCTTGTCCACACCCATATGGGAGCCCTTACCCCACCCACCGGCAAGTGAGTGAGGTAGGGATTCAGATGCCTTCCTCAGCCTCCATTGTCCTGCACAGCAGGGGTCCATCCTGATAACCAAATTGATTCCCTCCATGGTACCTCCGGACTCTCAGCCTTTTAGGCAGAGAAGCTACCCCTGGGTGATGGTGGGTTTCTAGGAGGAAGCAGTCTTGACTAAGCTCCCCCCAACCCCCCACCGACTGCCATGGTGAGAGTAAGGCTTGTCACTCTTGTGCTTCCAGGGATTAGAGTACCCGCCCCTTAGAGCCACTTGGAGGATTAAATGAGTGAGACTCTGTAGATAAAGCATTAAATTTGGCACATGGCATGTTGCAGATGTTCAAAAAACAAGAATTGCCTTCCCCTGCTAGCCTTCCATCTGGCTGTCATTCTCCCACGGCTGACCCACGTCTTGAAAAAGCTCCTTTGAGAAGATTTTGTCAGCCTGTCAGGTTCAAATCCAGCTCCCGGGGAGGCCCTTGAGGATATCTGATCCACTCCTAGATCCTAAATCAGTATCCTAGTATAACCACAGATGCCATGCTGCTGGGCCATCTGGAGACGTGTGCCTTATCCTCGGGCTTCTACCGCCCTCTAGAGGCAGTAGTGCCACACTGCAGTCAACGTTGCCTAGTCCCAGAAAGACTGAGGGACCTCACTTCATAGACTTGAGGCACTGTGTGGATTAAGGTGAGACAGCAGGAAAGGCAATATATCCGAGGAAGTTAACACTTCATATTAGCATGAAGATTTATAGTCCACTTACACGTTCTGGGAGAGTTCCCACGAACGCGCTCTGTTCCTGTGTCAACCTCAGCACACAGGGGAATCCCAGTCATTCATTGTTCACTCAGTAGAACCTCGTTAACGAAGGGTAAATCTCAGGTCTATCTCACAACCTTTGCAGAAAATCATCTGGACCAGGTCTGTATAGATCAGTGTAAATACCAGCTCAGTGGTTAAAGCATTGTCAACCTCAGCCATGCTGTAAGAAGAGCGTATCTATACTACATTGAAAGGTAGGCGGGAGGTTGCTCTATTATAAACTGCTCATGTTCACAAAGCCCCAGGTTCCACTCCAGCATTCCATAAATGGACAAGTGGCAGATGCCTGCAATCCTAGCAACTGGGAGGTAGAGGCAGGGGGATTGTAAGTTGAAGGCTATGTTCAGTTATACCATAAGTTTGAAGCTAATAGCCTGAGATCTTATCCCAAAAAGATGGGAGGAGGGAAGGAGGAAAACCAAAAGAGAGAGAGAGAGAGAGAGAGAG
>NW_022196912.1:20662569-20668062 GCF_008632895.1 Mastomys coucha | reverse complement strand
GTGTGTGTGTGTGTGTGTGTGTGTGTGTGTGAATGCACATGCTCACTCATTTTATAAATAATGACTGGCTGCAACGTGGAAGATGCTGGCATTTGATGGGAGAACCCCTAAGCATCTCTCACACGGCAAACAGCTAACAGACACGTTTATTAGAACATCAGACATAACCGACTGAATTGTTTCTGCCTATCCTCCTTCCATGGCCAGGCATGAAGACTGAGCCTAACAGGCTGGGGGCTAGAAAGGAAGTCTCTGACCATTGCACTGTCCGTTCAGCACTATGCTGTGCTGGAGCCTCCTGCCTGGGCAGTGAAGGGGGAGGCTCATCTTTTTCTGTTCTCCTTACCAACTGCGAGCAAACGACAGAATCTACGCAGGGCTCATTAGGCCCAGACGTTGCATAAGAGCAAAAGGGGGCCAAGTCTTTGATCGCTGCAGCTCCCTTATGTAACGGGAGTTTTCGGGTCATGTATTTATAGACTTAGAGCAGGGGAAGATCCTAGTGATTATTGTGGTCTAACTCTTTCATTTCCCAATAAAATGCATCACAGGAAGAGAAGAAGGCATTTGAAGGGCACGCATTTGAAGATGAACTCGGGCTTTCCCCTCTGGCTGACACTGATCTCAGTATCACAATTTCTAGGTGAAAATTATTCTAAGGAAAGTTCTTAAACAGAATCTTTTATGTACATAAATAGGAGGAGAGAAGAGACCCAGCACACTGTAGGGACTCAGTGATTGGACTGGTTGGAGTTCTGCACCAGAGAATAACTTAACTTTAGTAGCTCAACAACACTGGAATTAGCCTCACATTCATTTCATTTTTTTTTATTGTCTTCCATGATGCAAAGGTAGTTGGAGATTTCAACCTCCCTCTGCTGTCTCACTGAAAACTATGAGTGTGGATCTGAGGTTACAATGTGGTGCTTGGTGGCTTGGCAGACATAAGCTTTCTGAAGAAGGCATGTAGATAGGGAGAAACTTTGGCTTAAGCGTCAGGAGGCATGTGAGGATCCTGGTTACACAGGCCATTCGGTGAGGAGGGATATAAGACAAATACTTCCTAACCTCATTTCAAACATGTGATCAAAATGGACTCAAAATTACCCAAGCTGCTTATTTGCCACTTAGGCCAACAGCTCCCCATTTGCTTATTGGTTTGTTTACAACTCTTATTTGGATCAAAATTGTCCATTTTCTCAAAAATTCCATCCTGTTGAGTCCCATGCAATGTGTAGAAATCTGGATACTAGAGTATGCTCTTGTGGCTTCAAGGAATCCTTGCTGTAGTATAAAATACTGCTGGAGACCCTCTCTTCAGACCCTCACAGACCAGGATTTGCAGTTTTCTGGTATTCCAGTGACACACTAGGAAGAAATGAAAGAATTCTCATTGTCATGGTTTCTCTATGGTGTCCATCCCACTCTGTCCCATACACACCACAACCAATACCATGCCAAGACCAAATCCCCATTTTACAGTCTCAACTCTGGGAGACACCCCAGCACAGGACCCCTTAAGTTCCTAGTCCTTCTCTTATTTTCACTGAGTACGTCCCATGTGACAGCCAGTCTAGTGGTCCCCTTATGCGTGGCACTCGAGGTCCTTTGAAAGCACAGCTGTCATGTGGAATCAGATGTTCATGCAAGCCCACTGAGGGACTTTGTGATCGTTGGAGTGCTGTTATAGAGAAAAGTCTTTGTTCTAGGTTGGAGGCATCTGCAGGTCTCTTTAAATGGTTTGAGTTTTGCATCCCACTCCTTGCAAAAAGCTACTTTGCCACCTGCCCATAGGTACCACTCTTGTTAATGATATAGGGCTTGGGGAACCATGAGCAATGCCGTCGTGGTGGCTTCTGGTTCATAGGAATGAAGTAGCACAGCCATGGGAGCTTCACTGCATAAGACGTGCTCTCCAGTTCTCACCTCCGAGCTAAAGCTATCAGCTGGGATGAGAATGACTTGCCTGAGAATCTATCTGTCTCCTTCACTCTTAGTATAGAAACCAAGGAGGCAGATTTTCCTGCCTTGAGGACTCTCCTATCCATTCCTCATGCCTGCCATATGGAGGGGGGCAATAAGTACTCACTTTACCTATAAACTCACAGGCTATGAAATGTCAAAATCCACCCATCTGCCAATCCAACAGAGGCTCTGAGTATAATTAGAGCTCTCTGTGCATAGCTTCTGTACCACACAATGTAGACCAGGCTAGCACTGAGATCCCATGGAAGAAAAGTGCTCCTAGCACCTTCTCCTTTCGCCTGGCATCATCCACCAAAAGTAAAACAATTCTGAGGACCATAGAATTTCTCTACTGCAGTTCTCAACCTGTGTGTCATGACCCCTTAGGGGGTTGCACATCATATATCCTGCATATCAGATATTTACATTACAATCATAACAGTAGCAAAATTACAGTAGCAAGAAAAATAACGGTTGGGAGTGATCACAACTGTATTAAAGGGTGTGGCATTAGGAAGATTGAGGGCCACTGCTCTACGACATGCTCCTCCAGGGTAGGAGTCAGTCACCACATCATGTGCTCATCTGGTTTCCCAAAAGGCTGCAGAGTCCTTGAGCATACCTATCTATGTCTCCAGTATCAGGAGGGCAAATGGTAATGTTGAAGGAAATATCATTAATCAATCCCATTATTTCCTTTCCCTTCCTTCCCCACAGTGCCTCACATGGTGTTTTTAACAGATGGGTCACCCAGATGATAGCGATTGGCAGCAAAGACTGGATATTCTGCAGATTTATCCGTTACCTGAAGCCAGCTGGAAAATGATGAAATTGCCAGGGAACAAACGACTGTACGCTCCTCATCCCTCCCACCGAGAAAGAAGCCCGTGTTCATTATTCTCTTGCAAGTTCAAGACAGTGTCACACGTGGCTCAGGGAAGGCAATTCTTGACCCAAGGCCACCCGGGTGAAACAGAGGCTTAGAGTCCTCCTCCCTGCAGCACCTTCCCCTCAAGTCTGCCAGTTGGCCCCTATCTACCCCAGAGTGGAGTGGGAATTTGTGGAAGTATCCTACCAGGGTGGTGAACTGGTCCACACAAGCGTTTCGGATCTTCTCCGGAGTGGCAGGGCTGTCTAGCTGGAAGAGTTGTTTTGCGTTATTATCTCCGTGCTGAGCTCGAGCTGCGACGATGGCATCTTTGATGGCAAAGAAGATCGAAGAAGCCAGGAAAAGAGGTGGCTCCCCGACAGCCTGAATGGCCAGAATATAGAACAATCAACCAGAGTGGTTCCAGACTTTACATCATCACACAGACCCAGGAGGCCAGGGTCTGAGCCCTGCACTGAGATGTCAAGTGATGCCCATGAACAACCCCACTCAGCTCTGATAGAACCACAGCAAATAAGCCAAGGAGAGGCAGCCAAAACTAATAAAGGCCTGAGAAACTATTTCTTAAATGACTGATCTTCATAAGACTTTTCTTAGCCCGTACTATGTAATTTTCTCTGATGATACCATAAAATGCACATTACATAATTATATGATATATCTTTGAAAGATATATTAAATAATCATTTTTATTATTGAGACAGGGTTTGGCTATGAAGCCCTGCCTGGCCTTGGTACTCCATATGTAACCCAGGTTGTCCTTGAACTTTTAGAAATTGTCCTCTCTCAGCCCCAGAAGTACCAGGGTTGCAGGTGTGCACCACCATGCCTGGCTACTGTTTTATAGATCAAAACCTTGGCATGAGTTTTAGCTTCTCCCTCAGATACTGTCCCAGGGGAACAGTCTATCTGAATCCTTGACAGCAATACTAAATATGCACTGTAATTACATGTGCAGATCTGGTAGGATTACAAGTACCTCCTAATAAAGGTTGACTTTTCTTCCCCATGAGGCATAGATGGAAGACCGCCTGCGTCAGAATCACCAAGGAGAGTTAGTAAAATGTATGTTTTGAGGCTCTGCCTTCTTGAACTGCAGAGCCAAAATTCCTGGGGTTCTTATCCTTTCATTTTTCTCATAAATCTAGTGACCCTAACACATGGAACTTAGTAAGAACCCATGGCCAAGGTCACAATGTGTTCCAGACCCTACCCACCCTCAACAGCATAGTGAACCATGACATGAAAAAATATTTCATCAGCTACAAGTCATGCTTTTCCTTCCTCAGAGACACAGGACTGCATCAATAAGCTAGGTTGATTCTTAACCATGGTCTGTGCTTTCTATGAGTAAGAATAAAGAGGAAGTTCTCTGTGCACAATTCCCCAGGCTTGTTTGTGCCATTTTAAGGTTGGATCTCAACAACTAGCGGGGATGACAGAATGTATCCTCTCCTCTGCAGTGAATTTGAATATTCTCACAAGAACATGGAGATGCTGTATCTATGAAATCATCTCTGAGGATCAAGGACCATGATATATGACAGAGAGCAGCATAGGTCAGACTTTGATTCATAGTATTTGCTTAAGGAATCTCTCTGAGGCTCCTTGAAGGAGCCAGCTTCAGTCGGTATGCTCAAGATGTGTCCCCCTCAGCCCAATTCCTTCAGCCTTACCAAGGCCAGTGCCAATACTCTTCCTTCTTTTGGAGGGATCCCTTGCAGACCCACTAGGCAGGTGAGTGAAACTCCTTGTCACCCGCAGTGGTCTCCTAACCTAAAGGTTAGAAGGCAACACATAGCCACAGTACCTTGGATGCATAGATAGCCCTCTTGTTGGGGCAGTCCCGGAGCAGGGATACTCTGAACTCAATGGGGATGCTGCCAAATGCAGGGATCTTGTAGGTACTGGGGCCACGAGTATGCAGGCTCCCCTCAGGGGAGTAGTGCAGCTCCTCCATAGTGAAGAGACCAAGACCCTGGACAAATGCTCCTTCTACCTGCAGGACAGAAGGTGACAATGGTTACCATGTCCCCTCCAGTCCCCAGGACAGATACTGATGGCTACCATGGATGTAAAACCTGACCTATGGTGAGGCCTGAAAGGGGCCTAAAACAGTCTTCAAATTCCTGCCTGGCTCTTGCCACAGGACCAAGGCATCCCTATTGGCTTGTCACTGAACTTGGTCTCAAGCAGAACGTGCCTCTGCTCAGAATGTGTCAGCAGAGTGGGAGGTATCATTTTTTCACTAAAACCTGCCACTGTGTGGATGGAGATATCTTCATCTCACTACTGGTGATCCAACACCAGGATGCAAGCTCTTAGGAGGGATTTCTGGAGTAGTAAATCCTTTGACATTTACCTCCAGCCTTGTTGGATTCCCACTCCTGCCTGTCTTCTGAGAGGAAGTGTCCCCACTATGGCTTAAAGATCTAGGGCATCCTCTAGATCCCCATCCATTTTTCCATCCCTATTCAGAAGAGTGATATGTGGTACTGCCAGGGCTGAACAAACACAAGAGGGCACTGTCGATAATCTTTGTATCCATAGTACTTGATGCAATGCCTGCCTACAGACCAATTGAGTGTGGTGTGTGTGTGTGTGTGTGTGTGTGTGTGTGTGTGGGTGGGTGTGGGTGG
>NW_022196912.1:20626613-20662556 GCF_008632895.1 Mastomys coucha | reverse complement strand
GTGGGGGGGTTGGGGGGGTTATGTGGGTGTGAGTGTGGGAGGGTGGGAATGGGTGTGTGTGTGTATTGAATAAAGAGTAGATTAGCCTTTTTTTTTAAAGAAATGTACTCATATTTTCTACCAGATGCATCTATCTCAAATTGTTATCCCTCCCTCTTGTCTTCTCCAGCTTGACCTATTCTATGAATCCCATATTTTCCAAAAATGGTTTTCATTTGGGAAATTCTTTTCCTACTCAGGGTTAAGCTCATGTCTTTGTTGGATCCCTCTACCACTCCAGTCTTAGTATCTTACTTCTTAAAGAGTAATTTATCTAATTGCTGGGTCAGTGGGCAATAGGGAGGCAGCCAGTTCTTCTGACCTCAGATCCAGTGCCTAGGAGACAACATCAGTCTCTATTGCCCTTCCCCCTTGTGCTCATTCCCAGGTACTCAAACACTCCCTCCTTCCCCTCCCTCCCTTCCTTCTCCTTCCTTCTACCCATCTTCCCTTATTCCCTCCCCCTTTGTTCACTGTGTGTGTGTGTGTGTGTGTGTATGAGTGTGTGTGTGTGTGTGTGTATGAGTGTGAGTGTGTGTGTGAGTGTGTGTGTGTTACATGTGAGCATCCAACATTTCCTCACTCACCATCCTGGTGTCTGGGGCATGTGTGGCTTCCCTTTCCAGGTTAATCTGTATTTATTTGTTTTCTGCTTTGAGAGTTGGGTAAGTGACCATCAATCTAACTCTTACTCAGAATGAGGTTCCCCAAGTACTATGCTCTGGCCTGCTTAAAAATGATGACAAGTTGTGTAGCTGCTGACCTTCAGTGAGCAGGGTGGGGGTGGGCACATTGCTGGCCTATTTATTCTGTTCCCACCCTGACCTCCCATAGACCTTACTTGTCCGATATCAATGGCAGGATTCAAGCTGGAACCAACATCCATGACGATATCTGTACGGAGATTCTGTGGATGGGAAGTAGTTTGAGAAAAACAGAATACTTGAAATCCCACAGTGTGTTTTGAAATCCCACAGTGTGTTTTGATAACTCTTAGATTGTAAATCCCAATCCAAATACCACATTCTCAAGCATGGATCCCTGAGAAGGTGGAAACAGGGCCCGCCACACCTGGACTGCCTCTCTCAAAGCTGACATTTGAGATCTTAGCAACTAAGTAAAAGGCAGGTCAGAGCTGATCTTGCCACACATCCACACATGAGTGGTAAGAGAAGGTCTCCCAGGGCCAGGGCTTTGAACCTGAGTCTGGGGCAGATCTGAGAGAAAGCCATCAACAAAGTCTATTATGGCTAAATCCAAAGCATGCTGGCTTTTATAGAGTCTGTAAGGTAGTAGCTACATTATTATATACACTATTACATACATTATTAAATACATTATTAAGTAGCTGAGGGGCGAGGGTATAATTTAGCTGCATGAGTCCCTGGGTTTCTTCCCCCAAATAAGAAAAAGCTAAAAATAGATGACTGAAAAAATATAGGAAGAAGATATTTGTGGCACAGAAAATCATCTTCAGTTTAAACTTCAGTGTGCAAAAGTAGTCTTTTAGGGAGTAGAGTCCCACCCAGTTCCAACGGCAGCTTTCACTACAGCAACATTCAAATGCTGAGGCAGAAACCATGAGGCTCATGGTCTGTGGTATGTACTCTCCGGCCTTCATGGAGCAACCCCCTGCCTCTGCCGTAAGGCTTATTTCCTAACCAGAGAGCAGGCCTGGGGCAGCCATTCAGATTGCAGTTCAACTGTTTTTCTTCTCTTCTCCCTTAGGCTAACATGTTGCAAATGTCTTACCTTATGATCCCCTGTTAAGCAGTCAATTTCTACTTCAGAGCAAGCCACCCCATAGCTGAAATAGTGGAAGGGATTCCCAGAGTTTGTCTCAAAGCTGTAGCCAAGGTTGGGTGTCCTGGAAGAGAAAAGAGAAAAGGGTTTATGTGCAATAGACAAACCCACCCTTTTCCATACACGTGCTTTGCCCCACAATTCTGTAAGCCCTAACGGTCTTATTTTTCCACTCAACTATCCTCCTCCAAAGCCCACACATTTTGAATACTCTGAACTTTTCATGAAAATGAGATATTCCAGAGCATTCTGCTTATGTTTCATTTTTTCCAGAGCCCACGGTACAAGCATTCTGTACAACCTGGCAACATTTAGCTTTCTGCACGGTAGTGGTAACAGATACAGATTTGCTAGGACTTGTGGAGGGTGTGGAAGTCACTCCCTAGAAGAGTGAGTGAGTGAGTCAGAAGCCAAGGCCCTCAGCGCTGCGGCTCTGGATGCTCCACTGTTCTCTCAAACTCACCTGCTCACCTTTCTTCAGGTGAAAGATCACAAGAGCAGGGTCTCATACCAACCTGGGTGTAGCCCCAAACAGTCACTCCCCACTTTCTGGTCCCTTTGGAACTTCAACAAGTGATTTGAGAAAAATGTTATTAAGAGATACTAATGTTACGAGCCTGAGTGCTCTGTACAACTGCCATAATGTATGAGCCATATAAACCTGTACTCACGTAAAGTATGTCATTCCTATATAATTATACATTGTACATACATTTACTATATAATGTATGTTTATGTGACTATATATAATGCATGTTTATAATACTTATGTACATATAAAATGTGCTACATAGAAATAATGTGAGCTGATATGACCAGGACTCACCCTCACACCAAACTAACATGGGCTGAGAGACAAGACTCAACTCTGGAGAAACCTTACTCTCTGACTTCTGACTTCATCTTGTTTGTCTAGGTGACTGTGGTGGTTTGAATAGGTTTGTCCGCCATAGACTCATGTGCCTGAAAGCTCAGCTACAGGGAGTGGTACTATTAGGAGGTGTGGCCTTTTGGAGTGTGTGTGTGTGTGTGTGTGTGTGTGTGTGTGTGTGTGTGTGTGTCATGTAGCTTGTGACAGCCACATATTCGTTTAAGACATTCTAAAACAAACTTGAAAAGCTTTAAGTTAAACTTCCCAGAAACATAGTGATGGCTAGTTTTAATAGTCAGCTTGATACTGTCTGAAATCACCTTGGTAGAGTCTCAGTGAGGGACTCTTTAGATTGGTCTGGCCTGTGGATATATCTATGAAGTTAATTGGAGTGGAAAAAAAATTATCCTGAATGAGAATCATCATGTCGTGAGCTGGGTGCTGGACCATATATAAGGAAGGAGGTGAGCTGAGTGTGAGCAAGCATGCATGCTTCTTCTCTGCTCCCGATGGTGGATGTGCTATGACCCAGTCACTAAGGCTCCTGCTACTGCAACGATGGATCATGTGAGCTAAATCCTTTCTCCCATGCATTATTCTTGTCAGGACATTTTATAGCAATCAGGCGATAACTATAATTGTATCCTTTTGTAACTCCAAATGGGAATGGGAGGGGTCTCTACTAATCACACAGTGACACAACTTTAAGACTATCAAATGTGTATGTTCTCTCCTATGCCTCACTGCACTAATAAAGTTCCACCATTCTGTGTATACTGTAAGGAGATCACAGACTCTAAATTCTCCTGTTCTCCTAAGGGAAAGTCACTATGAAGAAATCCAGTGTTCTGCACAAGGAAACATGAAGGTTGCCCAAACACCTGTCATGGTGCAGCTCAGCACAATATCCTGTAGAATTTGGGACAGATTCGTCTTCTAGGAAATAGCACACTCAAAGGTCTGGAACTGGAGTCTTCTAATACAGCAGTCCCCATGTTTGCTCCTTCGTACTTAGTTGGTAATTGTACATAATGAAGCATCTTTATACTGAATGAAGTCAGCATGAGCCCCACTGATGTGATGAAGGTTTTAGGGGTGCTGATTTTGTCTGGCCATGGGCTAACCAGCATTCAGAGCTGTCAGCACACGGGAATGGGCAGGAAGAGGATCATACTCACTTATAAAATCCAGTAGCAGACAAGCTCACTGCACTAGTGTAGGCATCCATGACCTGAGAAAGACAATGGCCATCAGGAAGGGACAATTGTGGTTTCTAAAGACCCAGACCACTACTAAGCTATCATTATTCCCATATTCCAGATGAGAAAACCTTTAAAGGCTTAGAGAAAACATTTGTTGACCTAGGATCTATACTAGGGATATAATATAGTACATACATTGGTGACTGTGGGTCTTATCTGTGTTATCTGCTCATAATGGAGACTGGACTACATAGCTGATGGCACAGGACAAAGCTCAGGTTGAGTGAAACAAAATTATCACCAAGGCTGCTTGGTGAAAAATATTCCAATTACCTGTCAAACCTATGCACAAGCCACCAGAATTAAATTCGAGTTGAGCAGTCTGCATGCATATGGCGCTTAATGGCATGAGTGGAGAGGGAAGTTAACATCAGACGTGACATGATAGTTTGTTTTCTCTGAATCTGGTGAGACGGGTTGTACTACCAGTTGGTTCATGTACAGTCCCATTTTGTTGCTTCCCTCTCCCTGTGTGTGTGCATGTGTGTGTGTATGTATGTGTGCATACATGTGTATGTGTGTTGCACTCCTAGAAGTTGAACATTAGACCTTGCATATGCCAGATTAGTGTTCTACATTGAACTATATCCCCACCCCTTGACTTCTTAAGACAGTGTCTTACTACATAGCTCAGGCTGGCCTCTAATTCATAATCCTTCTGCCTCTACATAGAATCACAGGCATGCAATATCTCTGAGAATTCTTTGCATGCTGACATCTAGTCTAGAAAGAATTCAGACAACTAGGCTCATTCTTATTGGGATTTTCTGTTCTATCACTCCTAGCATCTAATGGGACATCTTCTAGATCTCTCATGAATGACATTTCAGTTGTCCCAGACTGTAAAGTTGGGTAAGAGTGGGGACTGCCAGGGAGGCCTTTAGAGACATGGAGTTTTAAGAAGACACACCTCACTGGGCCTGCTGACATATGTGTAGATCCACACCTGAGTGAGCCAAGCCATCATGTGGAGGTGCTTAATGCAGACAATCCATCCTTTCTGACTTGGGGAGGCCAGAGCCCTAATCTCCACAAACATGAGCTTGTTCCTGCCCTGTGACTCAGACAGAGCACACCCTACATGGAGGTGACTAAGTCACCCTGCTGTAGCTGATGTACTTCTCCTTTGCAAAAAGGAGCTTGGACCAGCTCAGACTTACCCAGTCCTCCCAGGAGCCTTTGGGTTTCTTTTTCTTGAAGGGTTCCAGTCTTTTCAGTATGGTCTGACAGGCTTCCTGGAGGAATCCCAGCAGACACCAGACACGTCAGTGCTCTGCCCTCTATACCACCTGACACCCAAGCCACCAGCACAGCTCAATGACCTACACAGTAGGCCACCATTAGCCCTTGTCTAGAGAGCCCTCCTGACACCATCCCTAGGCTGACAGATTGGTAACTTCTAGTGGACCCCAGGGAGGTAGCTTCTCCTGGTATTCTCCTTGTTTGAGGATATCTTTCATGTGAGAAAGAAGCAAGTAGCTGGGCTCCAGCTGACCCCATAGTCAAATATCAATTTTAATACACTATCTTGTAGCTAGTTCTAGCCCAAGGTAGTATTTCTTCCCAGAAGCCACTGCTTCCATTCCGATCCCCCTCCCACTTGGAACCCAACACTCCTGGCTTTGATAGACATGATTAGGCTGGAGTTTCTCTATAAACTGGCCACATGGAGAAAGAGTATCCTCCTGGGTAGCAGAATGAAGTCATGACCATGGCCAAAGATCCTACTACAGACCATCAAGGGGACCTCTTGAGACCCCCCAAACCCAGAGCCCATCTCCAGCTGCTCAGGTTCCCCTAGTCTCCTCACTTACATAAATAGCCTGGCCATTGAGGTCAGCGCTGGCAGAGGCAGCCGTGGGAGAGGTGTTGGGGACAGTGTTAGTGCTTGTCTCAGTTATATGGATCTTGGAGGTGGGGATTTTCAGAGCTCTGCTGGCCACCTGCAACAAAGGAGACATCACTCTCTAAGACAGAGGTCATCATGGAACTTGGCTACCCACTTCCCAATCTTGTAAGCTCTATTCGGTTGATTCTGGAATTTCATCACGCCTGGCTGAGTTTGAAGGAGTGTTTTTGTGGGTGTTTGGTTGGCTAAGACATCTATAAGCCCATTTTAAGCAAATACTGGGATTTCTTTTTTTAAGTCTTGATAAACCTCAAGAGCCAAGCATATGTTCTGACTGCGATTCAGCACCATTAGCCCAACTCCCCTGTGAGGTCTCACGAGTTGGGAAAATAAGCTCTTTTCATACATACAAGGAGCTCTTGGTAATGGACATATCCTGGGGGATTGTCTAGTCAGTCCTTTAGCACAGAGAAGAGGGGAGAAGACTTGCCCAGGGCCATGTGTAATGTATTCTCATGCCTGTTGCTTCTCCTGGCACATCACACTGTTCAGCTTCACCCAGCATCTCTCTGGACACCAGACATCCCTAACATGGTCCCCAGGTACTCACCTGAACCATCTTGGTGTGAAGGCCTTGACCCATCTCAGTACCTCCATGTGTCAACAGCACTGAACCATCAGTGTACACATGGACCAGGGCACCTCCCTAAGGAAAGAGAAGGCCAGCCAGAACATTTGGTAAATCCTGACTCAGCTCAAGTTTTGAAACTGAAGATATAGAGCCCAGGAAGAAGAAAACCATCACCCATGGTTTAGTTGGGGTTTTTTGTTGTTTTTTTTTTTTGTTTTGTTTTGTTGTTGTTTTTTCAAAATCCCCAGGTAAAGATTAAACAGTGTAAACCTCACTATTTAATAAGGTGGCCCATCAGGAGCTAGAGAAATG
Organism: Mastomys coucha; assembly: GCF_008632895.1. Lineage (NCBI taxonomy): Eukaryota > Metazoa > Chordata > Mammalia > Rodentia > Muridae > Mastomys > Mastomys coucha. The sequence goes on along the minus strand of NW_022196912.1, from coordinate 20,655,789 downwards.
CTTTCATCTCTCTGTGTATCTTGTCTTGAGAAGGAAATAGGTCACTTCTCTCTGTCCCTACGCTATACCTGAATGAAAAAGATGAAGAAGCCAGTGTCTGTCTTGTAACCATGAAGAGTAAGAACTAGAAGGTTGACCCCAGATCACTGTCTCACCCCTCCTTCACACACTACACTAGTGGAGATATGCAAATTTTATTTCAGAAGCAGAGAAAGCCTCCTAGTTGCGCCTGTTACCAGCAATGAGAGACTCCTTTTATCCAAAAAAAAAAATCAAAAATGGAATGGTGTGCCAGTCCAGAGGATATGGCCAAGTTACCCAAAGCAATTACCTGGTTCAGAAAAGGAAGTGTGAAGCTTATTCCAAACTTAGTTGGGATTATACAGAGCCCTCTCTTTTTCCAACAATTCTCCCTGGAAAGAAAACAACAATCAAGGTCTCACTCTGTGGACCTTTCTGGCCTAGAACTCAGAGATCTACCTGCCTTGGCCTCTCAAGTGTGTGCTACCAGACCTGGCCTGAAAAGAGCCTTCTTAAAGAATACATACTTATGTCTAGTTGGGTATACTTCCATTATGCTTTGTTACATACTTTGTATTAGGTCAGAACAGGACATCCTTGAAGCCACTTACACAGTCACTGTCATAACTTGAATTGTGTCCCAGTAGGGTAGACAAAAGTGAGACTGGTGGGAATCTAGGTCTCTGGTCCTCCACTGCAGGTGACACAGAAGTCAAAGGACTATCAAATTTCCTCCCTAAGTGAAATGTCCGCTTAGACCATGTGTCCTAATGACCTTTGACCGTCCTTGTCCCAAGGCAGAGGATAACAATGCTTTCTCTATATATTTGTTCCAATAAATAACTGGGGAGAAGACGAAGCCAGCAGAGTCATTCTCACTTTACAGGTAAGTAAACTGAGGTCTGCTTCAGAGAAACTGGATGACTGACAAAATCAGATGTATTTGCTAATTTCAAAGGTAGGCACATAGCTGTGGTGGTCATGGCCCCCCCAACCAGTGCTCTTGATAATGTGGTACTCTCAGGAGGCTCACAAATGGATACAGATGAACCCCAATGGATGTCTCTGATACTGAGTGAAGGCTGGAAGTACCTTGTCCCTGGCCTAAGATCATCCACAGATATTAAAGAGAAAATGTCAATGAGCCAGCAGGTTCAGTAGTCTCAGAAGTTGTCCATTAAATCATTGGCTTATGATTTGGGAACAGTAGAAAGGTTGGACCACTGTAAAGCAACAGAGCATAGAACAGCAGACTCCATGCCGTAAGCTTACCTGTTGAATTTCTCCACTTCCATCTTGCGAGCAAGATACTGGGAGCTTGCTATGCACTCATCCCAGCACCTGGGCAAGGTGAAGCCCTCCAGCTTCTGGTTGAAGTGAGTCAGGTCCCCTTCTTTGTACATGTTTTTCCTCCGTACCTGTACAAGAGAGAGATTAGGTCTTGCCAGCTTCTGGTCTCCCCCTCTGCAGTGCCTGTTTATACACCCTGCCCCAGGAAATTCCCCATGTAAGAGTCACTCTTTCCCCCACAAAAGGGCTTACCCACTGTTAGTGAGAGCAGCTCACCTCCTCTGCAGGCAGCCCACAGGTTATGGCGACCTCACTCATCCAGTGTTCTGCGATTAGCATCCCCTGAGGACCCCCAAAGCCTCGGAAAGCTGTGTTGGAGGGCAGATTAGTCTTACAAATCCTCCCGGTGCCGCGGATGTTGGGGATCTTGTAGGCGTTGTCCATGTGGAACAGAGCTCGTTCCATTATCTGAGGCAGAAGGAAACAAAGAGCATAGCACAGGCAAATCCATTGATTTCCTTTTGAATGTCAGCTCAGGAAATGTACCCAAGCCTGTCTTCCCTAGGCCAGCCATCAACAGCTCTACCTCAGGCCCACATTGTTTCTCTCCTAGAACAACTTACCCTCCTATGTTGGTCCCCATCCCAGCTTCCCACATGGGAACCCTTCCCAGGACCCCCAGCTTAAAGTGAATGTTGGCCTCTTTCAAAAACAAGTCAATTTTGTTTCTTATTGGTCCACTGTAAATTTGTCTTCTTTAAAAACAATTTATGTGTGTATATATGTAAAACAACATTTTTTAAAATGGCCATAAATTTGAGAGAGTGTAAAGGATTTAAATGGGAGGGGTTGGAGGGAAGAAAAGAAAATGATTTAACTATATTTTAATTTATATATTTAGAAAGTGGTTGTATTTGTTGTGTTCTCCCCCTTATCTGACTCTGAATAAAATTCTGCATTGTAAAGTTACTAATTTCCTGCTATATTTTTGGGAGCATCTCACTGGTGTGTTCTAGTTCCCCAGCACTGAGGAGCAATAGGCAGCTTCCCAGCTCTCTCACCTTCTGAAAGACTCCGAAACCCCAACTCCAGCTTTCTAAACTTCACAGTGAGTCTATTTTCCTGTATTGTACTTATTGTAAATTGTCTTTTCAAATCTTAAAATTGATGTCCATTAGTGTGTGTGTGTGTATGTTGTGTATATGTGTGTGCATTGTGTACAGCTTATGTTGTTTCTTGATAGCCTCTGCCACTATTTGTTCCCATTCTTTTTTTCTTTTTCTGAGATGTCAATTATTTGGACCTCCTGGGCTTGTTCCCAATTTTTCTTGTATTTCGTTTTCTACCTGCACAGTATTTTCTCTCTGGGGGAGAGCCATTCCGTTCCTTTCAGCCTCTCTTATAGTTTGAATTCACAAGAGCTCATCTCATTCCTGGACTGGTCTAGAGTTACAGCATGCTGTTCTCTTTCTCTCTGACTCTGTCTCTGTCTCTCTGTCTCTGTCTGTCTCTCTGTCTGTCTCTCTGTCTGTCTCTGTCTGTCTCGCTGTCTGTCTGTCTCTGTCTCTATGTTTGTCTCTGTCTGTCTCTGTCTGTCTCTCTGTCTCTGTCTGTCTCTCTGTGTGTCTCTCTGTCTATCTCTGTCTCTCTGTCTGTCTGTCTCTCTCTCTGTCTGTCTCTGTCTCTGTCTCTGTCTGTCTCTGTCTCTGTCTCTCTGTCTGTCTCTCTCACTCTGTGTCTCTGTCTCTGTCTCTGTCTCTGTCTCTGTCTCTGTCTCTCTGTCTCTCTCTCTCTCTCTCTCTCTCTCTCTGGTGTGATGCCCAACCCTCCTGAAAAGACAGGTGCTGCCTTCATTGCTTGTGTTTGCTCCTTTCATCCAGATTTGAATTCCCTTCCCCAAGTGTAGTTTCACTTTCCCATAAGTAAATTGCCTTTTCGTGTCCCTCTGTCTCAAGTCCATTTTTGCTTGCTTTTACAATCCTACCAATTCCTCCCCTCCCTCCCTCCATCCCTCCCTTCCTTCTTCTCTCCCTCCTTTCCTTCCTCCCTCCCTCCCTCCCCTCCACCCTCTTTTCTTTCTTCTCTTTCTCTGTTTCTCCCACGCATTGTGTTTATAGCCTCTTTACACTGCCACCTAGGGCTACTACTCAAAACACATTTATAGGACTGAATTACAAGGTTTTACAATCTTTGAACATAACTACCCACATGCTTGTCAACCTGATTTACTCTAAAACATCAAAAACATGTTACACACGGTGAGAACACTAGAAATGTTTCCTGTTTTGAACATTTGTAATAGTAGGTCTGGAATGTAAAGTTTTCTAACTGAACTATTTAGACCCTAGCATAAAAGGTGACCCGAAAGGCACAACGGGAAACCTGCTTTTTCTAAAATGTTACTTAAAAAATAGAACTCTAAACATGTAAAACCAGCCTGGTCATAAAATTAGGGTAATAACTTTTAAAAAAGTACCACCATCAATGTAAATTTGATAATTCTCAGAATTGATTTTATTTCAACCCTTGCCTCTATTTACATTCTTTTTTTTTTTTTTTTTACTTCTTTTTAAACTGTACTTATTGGTTTACTTGAGGGGGTGTGTCACAGCATACATGTATAGCTCAAAGGACAACTGGCATAAGTTACTTCCTCCACCAAGTAGATGCCAGGATCAAACTCAGTTCACCAGGTTTGGTGCCAAGCACCTTTGCCTACTGAACACCATCTTTCTGGCCCTACTAGCTATTTAACACTTAAATTATTCTAAGTTCATCTGCCAAAGCTGTGGCAAAGTGAGCAACGCACACAGCTGCTGGGCTTATCCTTGCCATTTATGGCTCAAGGAGCCTCAGCAGGAGCTAAATATAGAAATACCCAAGCACCATGCTTGACATTACTCAAGTTTTTATCCTGGTAGACAGATACCCAGCATTAATATACAGTATGAAGACCTAGCCCAGTCCAACTAGTATCATTAAGATGATAGAGAGATAGATAGGTAGGTAGATAGGTAGGTAGGTAGGTAGATAGATAGATAGATAGATAGATAGATAGATAGATAGATAGATGATAGACAGAGATAGCTGATAGGTAGAGATAGATAGATGAGTAGATAGGTAGATAGTAGATTGATAGATGATAGATAGATGAATGATAAATTATAGATAGATGACAGATAATAGATACATTAGGAGAGAGAGAGAGAGAGAAAGAGAGAGAGAGTGTTCTAAGTCAACAATGATACAAAATATTCTAAAAAGGAAAGAAAAGTGGCAGAAATACTACAGTTCTCAGGAATCAAGAAATGGTGTTGTAAGGAGTGCTAGGGTTTAGAGGGTTAAGGTGTTTTGTTATGCTTCTAGACCTCAAACCTTTATGAAGATCAAGTGATCTAAAAATGTCAATGATTATAGAGACTAAACAGGATTACCTCCTTAAATCCTGTTCTTTCTATCCAAAAGGTCAATAAAAGGTAGCCTAGCAAAGATCTTAGATATTAACTATTATACTCCAACTGAATGCCACACATACACTCACAGACACACACACACACACACACACACACACACACATTCTCATTCACACGAGTTGTGACCCCACTCCTATACCCACATCTGCAATATCTCATCAAAAACCTAAGCTTCCATTTCTGTGAGGCTACAATGGGATGCCCCAACACTCTCGTTGGAGTGGTATCAGAGAAAGTCAGGTATGGATCTAAGTCTCACCACTGGGTACCTGTAGCCACTTATAAAGCCCTGCCCACACCCGAAATAAAGCCATTGCAAAGCACCTAAGACCCTTGCCTTTCACACTCACTTAGTGGAAAGACCTCTTACTTACTTATTCTGGATGGTGTCAAGAGTCTGATAAAGAACCAAGACCTTCACCATATCCCTGCTGTTCAGTAGCTAGTCAGACTTTAGTGGGCTCAGCAGAGTCACAGCTACTGAATGTTTACGATTACATCCTATGCTTCCTTGACCTCTAACTCAGAATACATAACTCTCTCTTGCTCCTTCCATCTCCTTCCTCCCAGTAGTAGCTGGATATAGTTATTTGAATAAGAATGGCCCCTATAGGCTCATATATTTGAACATTTAATCATGAGGAAGTGGCACTACTTGAGAGGGATTGAGAAGTGTGGCCTTATTAGAGTAGTTGTGGCCTTGTTGGATGAAGTGTGTCACTGGGGGTGGGTTTTGAGGTTTCAAAAGATAATAATAAATCAGTACAAATAAAAGACAGAGATTAACAGAGTACATTTAAAATTTTGACCTAACTACGTCTTTGAAAATTTCACCTCAATAGTAGTAGTAGTAATAGTAGTAATAGTAGTAATCATAGTGAGTTGAAAGCAACAGTTTAGAACATATATCATGTTAATCAAAAGGTACAAAAAAACGATTTTTAGTAACATTAGTTAAAGGAAACTTGTGAACAAAATATCACAAAAGAAGATTATATAATGATAAAATGTCAATTTCCCCAAAGACATAACAAACTCGTTAGTTGGTCTCAAACAACAGAGAGGAAAAACACATGAACTAACAATTACAAGAGCTCAAAGAAGAACAGGAGAAAGAACAGGAAGCCAGAATTTACAGCTACAGGTTCCTGTGCCCCTTTCTCAATATCAACAGAGATACTAGACTGAAAATTGGGAAGGAATTGGAAGAACTCCACACAAGCCAAAAACAGCTACTGGACTCCTACAGAACACTCTACTTATGGGGGGGAAAAAAACCAAAGCCCTCTCTCAAGATACATTCGTCCCTCAAACTGTGGAAAGATAAACGCCCACTGTGTATATTATTAACACACCTGAACTTCTCAGAGGACGCCTCTGTGCTGGGATGGAATGCATTGCAACCTAACTTGGTCCCAAACTCACTGAGTATGCTTTACTTTTGTAACAAGTAGCTCCAGGCCATGTAGCTGCAGTCACCACTTACAGGTAGGCAGCCAAGAGATCAGACCACGTTAGAGTGAAGCAAATGCCAAGCTATAACAGAGTTGCCATTTCTATACGTCCACTTCCGTTTCCTGTCCACAAATGGCACCTGGCCACATCTCTGAACCTCTGTTTTGAGCTGACTGGTTTGTGAAGTGTTCTTTGCTCATTTAAGCTCTCTGAGTTTAATTTGTTCAAAGCTTTTTTTTTTTCAAGTTTTATTTACATTATTTGTAATTGAAGAACTCGAGATGCATTCTAGACAGAGTAAAGTCCTCTGACAAGTAAGCAGTAAGTTGAAGTTGTAACTTGTGCATCTCCTTGGGATCACTTCCCAGTTTTTCTTACTATGGTCTCTATCTGCCATCCCCTGATTGCTGAATGTGTGCTGGCTCTGTCAAAGCTTTTTTTTTTTTTAAATAGACATACTGATATATATCCATTTGTCATGCATGCGCACACGAGCACACACAAACACACACACACACATACACACCTGAAGATGTTGACATATAATAGGGCTAGCATGGCAAAATTTTCTTGAACAGAAAAGATGAGTTTCTAATCATAAGTATAATATGACCATTCTTTGCTTAGAGATTGCCCAAGAATAGGAAGCTGAAAGTAAGGAGCAGTTAGCTAGGTGGCTATACAAAAATAATAGGCAGAGAAACTCAGCATACCCTCGGCCTTCCAGTTACTCCTAGGGTTAGGCAGATCCTACTTACACTCCGAGAGAGATCCTCGGTGTTCCCGCCATTGCTGAAGTGAGACACCTCCAGAGCCACTATGTTCCCAGTCTTCATGAAGCCGACCTGGTGAAAGGAGAGTCACTCTCGATAACACCCATGTCTGTCTGTCTGTCCTGATCCATCCCACCTGCTTACACTACCCAAGTAGACAGAAAAGATCAAGAACCTTGTATTTAGCCAGGAAGGGATGGCGGCCACCAGTTATCAGCATGTCTTCATCACGGTCCAGCATGCAACGTATAGGGCGGCCTGTCCTAGGGCATCAGGGGACCAAGAGGGTTAGAAACCTGTCAGCCTCCTGTAGCCTAAGTCCTGGGTGTCTCGGGATGCTAAACAGTATGGAGGTTTGCTTTCCATCTATGCATTGAGCTTTGCAATGGTGGTGCTGTGCTGAGGAACAGGGAATACCAGGCTGTGAGTCCTCACCTTACTCCTAAAGAGCTTACAGCCATTTAGGGGAAAAAAAATGCCATGAATGCAATGTACAAAGAAGCTAGTGAGGGTATCCTTGCCCTTATGTCCAAGGGTTTGAAACAGAGAAAAGTGAGAAATCAAAGTAGGAACAATTACTTTCAACAAGGGGAGACTGTAGAAGGCCATCCTGACCAGCTACCATTGTTCTATTTCTCGGATAATCTAGTTGTGGTAGGAGAAGGGAACCTACAAACTCACTTGTATGCAGCCAAGGCCACTGCCGTGGACACCACAGTGCTCCGGGTCTCCTTGCCTCCAAAACCTCCACCCATTCTTTTCACTCGGACTACAATTCTGTTGTCTGGAACGCCCAACATTTTTGCAACAAAGCTCTATGTAAAAGAAAAAAAAAAAAACCCTTGCATTGACACATCCTGTGGACTTTTTCAAGGTCTGACCTCAACCTGTCCAGCATGCCTGGGCCTAAGCACTACTATAAATTCTGAGAATTCTGAAATGAAAATCTCCCTCATAGCCGGGTGGTGGTGGTGCATGCCTTTAATCCCAGCACTTGGGAGGCAGAGGCAGGCGGATTCCTGAGTTCGAGGCCAGCCTGGTCTATAGAGTGAGCTCCAGGACAGCCAGGGCTATACAGAGAAACCCTGTCTCGAAAAAACCAAAAAAGAAAAAAAAAGAAAAGAAAATCTCCCTCATCTCCAGTGTTGGCTGGTGGCAGGATCCAGCACTCAGTGGTCACCACGGTGTGAATTCAGGCAATTCAGATATTTCTATTTAACCAGAAGGGCAAGATAATAGCAAACATTCAGAGCAAAAACAATCATCTCACTTGGCAAGGGCTTTTAGGTCAGAATGGTAAGAGTAGACACCCAAAATCCTGGCAACCAATATCATGTTCCCAGGTAGTATATGTACGTGTAGTATCATATTGATACTAAATGTACAATATCATGCAGATAGCTGTGCCTGCTAAGCTAGTGGTCCCTATGGTTATCACATAGCCCCATACTTGATTTTAAAAGATGAGATATTTGGGCAGGATATGTCTTGATATGTTTTGGCCACGTAGCATCGAAATTATAAAAGTGAAGACTGCCTAGGTTCTAGTGCAAGTACTAGAATCCCTCTGACTAATAGACTAACACTAGCAAGCTCCATCTTACTAGTTAACATTAAATGGCAAGCTCAGTGCTTCCAGGTGATGAACAGGATATATCCTGTTTAGGATCTATATCTAGTATCTACCCTTCATGCTTCCTACCCTCCTGACCTGGTCCACTAGGAGCTCTCTTATCACTGCCACCAGTGCCTTGAGCTGACCTGGGTTTTCATGGTGTTCTGCGTGCCCACGAAGAGCTCCATCTCGCCTGCCTCGCCTTTTGGCACAGCGATGGTGCAGTTGGTCTCCAGGTAGAAGTGCTCCTGGCCACCAATATATAATTCTCCTGGAGAAGCAATGAGAGACCCCTCATGAGCCTAGATCTGTACAGGGATATGCCTGCTGTGGGGGCTAATCTTGGTTGATGACTTGACACATCTGGGAACTTCAACTGAAGAATTGTCTCCACCAGATTGTCTTGTAGACATGACTGGGAGGGGGCACTTTCTTCATTGCTAACTGATAGAGGAGGGCCTACCCTCACTGTAGGCAGTGTCATTCCTAAGCAGGTGGGCCTGGCTTGTATAAAGAAGGTAGCTGAGCAAGCCAAAGAAAGCATGCCACTTAGCAGCGTTCCTCCATGTTCAGTTCCTGCTGCCAAGGTCTCTACTTGGCTTCCCTCAAGAATGGACTGGAACCTGTAATCCACATAAACCCTTTCCTCTCAAAAGGCTGCTGAGCAGTGTTTTATCACAGCAACGTTAACTAGAACACTTAAACAAAGTTAAACTAGAACACTTGCTAAAGGAAAGGTGGTCAACCAAGGAACCACCAGTTCACGGTTGCCTCTGGTGACCAGCAGGGATGGGAAAGGTTTTTAAAGTCCTAACACTCTGTGAGTTATGTCTTGTCCCATCCTCCTCCCATGAAGGAAGTCAGAGTAGCATTAAATACGTCAGGCACAGTCTCCTCACTGAGGCCACTTGGCATCTGCGATTTCTAAGATGACCATTGTAAAGTTTTGAAAAAGGTTAAGAGAAAGAGAGAGAGAGAGAGAGAGAGAGAGAGAGAGAGAGAGAGAGAGAGAGAGAGAGAGAGAGAGAGAAAGAAAGAAATGGGCAAACATGACTGGAAACGCATCTTTCAGAATGGAATCAACCTGTCCTGTTAGAGAACTAGTTAGCCTGCTAGTGACTTAGCAGGGCCTAAGGGTCAAAATAAAAAGGTATCCCAAGGGGACTGAAGGGTAGCCTTGGTCTGGGCTGGGAGCTGTGGGCCTAATTCATAGAGTTAGAATTCAGGGAGGATGGGGAGGGGCAGAAGCTCAATAGAGGGTAGGTGAGAACATCTTCAGGTGTCTGGTAAGAGTGGGGAATTTGTCCCAAAGCTGGACAGCTATAACTATCATTCTCCATACATAGCCTTCCAAAGACATAATGTAGGATCACTTGGGTATATCTAGTCTGGAGATGGAAGAATGAAGATTTAAGTGGGAGAGGCTCCATCCCTCCTAACTGTCTACAGTTTCATTCCAAACACCAGAGGTTTCTTATATTAGAAAATGCTCTACTCACTTCCCTTCTCTAGGGCCCTTTCATGTGCATATCTAGAATTTAATTTACAAACCAATGCCCCATCCCTTCTGCTGCATGGTGCCACCCAGCATACCTGAGACAACATTGTCAGCTTCAGAAAAGCCTTTCTTGAGATCTCCTTTCTCGATTTTTATCTCAGGGCCATAAAAGGAGTTGTTCTTTATAGCATCCTGAGGGTCAGAAAAGAAGCTTCAGTAAGATGGCTTTCCAGGGAGGAGGATGATTCTGACCAGAAGAGAGGGCCTTTCTAAACTACTGCCTCTCCCTCCTCACAGATGTGCCTCTATGAGTTCCTTCATTCCCTAAAGCACTCTCTACTGGAGCTCAGGGAATCATGCCCTGTCAGTCTCCACAGTGAGAGATGGACAGCTCTGAGATTTCTGGGAAAGCAGAGAATCCTAAAAGGAATCAACTGCAGCTGAAATGGGCCTGAAGAACTCAGCTTGGTCATTAGTGGACTGAACCTAGAATCGTGAAAGGTTCCTGGAACATAAACTTTAGGGCCGGAAGAAATTTTAAGATCTACTTTACAGATGATCCTTGTCTTGTGATAGGGTTACAACCCAATAAATCTATCATATTGATTGAATGTACCTAACATATGGAGTGAACAGCATAGCTTCAACTAGATGACCTTAAACAAACTCAGGAAACCTAGAATAGCAGGTTGGAAATAATAGAATTGGAAAAATTATGTAGCACAAACCTTTTTTTCAAATGCAATGTTGGATATAATATATGATTTGAGTATTGTACTTAGAGTGAGAATCTGGGTGTTTGTAGGCTATGCCTGTACAGTATTGTTAATCTGAAGAATCAAAGTCACTTAAACAGAACCAAGGGAAGGTGCTGTCAACTGTAGTCAAATCTCTATATGCTACTCAAGTTGAAGGCTCTTTCTCCGGAGGATCCTCCAGGAATGCCTTAGGTGCAGACGCTCACTCCTCTACAGGAGCAGCCCGTTTCTCAGTTACCTGGATTGTGATAATGGCTGGAAGGTCTTCATAGCTGATTTTCACCCCTCTGGCAGCTCTCTGTGCATGTTCTGGGGTGTCAGCCACCACAGCACCAATGATGTGCCCAACACAAGTAACCTAGGAGCAGAACCAAGCTGTTAAAGACCGTAAAGTTCATTGGGAAGGAAATCTATATGGATATTCTGAACAGCCAAAGGCTGCCCCCACCCTTTGGTCAAGGCACATTTTAGGAATGCTCAGGCCTTTCTATTTCCTGACCCAACTAACCGAGGCTATGAGCCTTCTTTAACAAGAAAAGGCCATAGATATCACTGGTACCAGAATAGGAAGATTTCATCTCAATGCTCGATTCTTGTCTTTTCAATCTGGTAGCTTATCGAGAAGTTACACAGGATAGAATAGAAACAGTGGTTCTTCTTGTCTACCATGAACCAAACAGGAGACATGGTTATGTTTCTCAACTTCAACATCTTTCCACCAGACCACTTTCCATTTCAAAGTCACACTCAGGTCCCACAACTTCATCTAGATCAGCAGGTCTCCACCTGTGGGTGGCGAGTCCTTTGAGGGTCACATATCAGATATCCTGCATATCAGATATTTACACCATGATTCATAACAGTAGTGAAATTGCAGTTATTATGAAGCAGAAATGAGTAAGTTTATGGCTGGAGTCATCACAGCACTCAGAACTGTATTAAAGGGTTAGGAAGGCCGAGAACCACTGCTCTAGATGCTCCGATGCTACGGATCACAAACAATGCTGGTTTGGGCATGATAGCACCTGTCTTTCAATTTATAGTGATTGTTGCTTCCTTTTATTAATCCAATCCCTTAAAATTCTCTGTTTCTCTCTTCCTCACTTTCTCTCTCTCCCTCTCTCTCTCTTTCTCTCTCCCTCTCTCTCTCTCTCTTTCTCTCTCTCTCTCTTTCTCTCTCTCTCTCTCTCCCTCTCTCTCTCTCTCTCTCTTCTCTCTCTCTCTCTCTCTCTCTCTCTCTCCCTCTCCCTACCCTTCTCACTACCCTTCTCCCCTCTCTGTGTTATGTATTTGTAGATGTTCATTTGTATACATGTGCACATGCTTGCGGAGGTCAGCATCTCTTACTAAATCTGGAGTTCAGTGATTGGCTAAATTGACAGGCCAATGAGCTTTAAGGATCTGCCTGTCTAGGTTATATAAGTGTGCCACAACAGCTCATATTTTGCATGGGTTCTGGGGATGTAAACTCAGGTCTTCATGTTCATACAACAGCACATAAAAGACCGAGCCATCTTCTATAGAACTCAAAATGGATCGCCCTTGGGGATAATTTTAATCACATACTCACCAGAAAAAAAATGAAAAAAAAAAAAAACATTATAGAGCTTATCACATTAAGATGCAAGGTTTCCTACAACACCAACCCATACTCAGCATGCAAGCCTTGGGGAGCTCTCGCTGAAGGACCAGTAAGTATTGGTGCAACTGCTTCTGCAGTACTGACCTGCTTGTACCCAGTTGATTCTCCGTAAATAAAATGCTAGCAACACTCCCGGGACCCTAGACATTGATAAACTAATTTGTTCTTCTAACAGACACTATAAATTTCTTCCACAAATGGTGTGGGAGTCCTTGTGTTTGCAGGGTTTTGTTCTTTGCTTCACCCTCACATTAATAAAAGGCTATTAGCCTTCCGCAACACCTACTTGAATCTAATTTGCAACTTTAAGTCAGTATTAGAATTATAAAAAAATGAACATCTGGGAACTATTCGGTGGGTGAAACATTTGTAGCAACTATGTTCAGGGCTGGGAGACTCTGTTCTTACAGGTTTTCATACAGTTAAAATCAATCAATAAATTCTCATAGAAGTGGGCTGTCTAGACCTAGCGCTGGGCTTATGATCACACTTCTAGTTAGCTCATATAATGTATTCTTATTTCCTTTCAGTAAAGGTGCTTAATGCTATACTTTATAATCCTGGTTGTTAACTCATATACAGTCACCAGCCTTGTTCCCCTGCCGCTTTGGCATGGAGTCTCCTATTATGCAAATACAGCAGTCATCAATTAAATAAGCAAATAACATATGCTGTCCCTTGTGGATTATCCCAAATACTGGCCAAATTGCACAATGGCCAGAATATATGCATGATTAGGAATTTGGAACAATTGGCATGAATTAAAAGTGTGGTACTTATCCAAGTTATTTCTGATGACACATCCAACATACCTCATCCTTTGCAAAGACGGTTTCGTCGTTGAAAAGACCAGTTATGTTACTGCTAGGGATATCCTCTGATGTAAGGAAGCAAACAAACCCTGGCACCTTCTTGGCTTCTGAAGTGTCAATGGACCTGGAGAATGAGCAGAGAGCAGGGCCAGGTCAGCAAGGCAGGAGATACGTCATCTGGCTGGGATAGCCTGTCTCATTAAGGTCTTCCCTCTGCCAACGTTTTTTTCCATCTCTATATTCTTCATTGTTAGATCCTAGCTCATTTCTGTCCTTTTCTGAAAATGGTGATTGAATACCTTCCATGGAGAGGCCATTGTGCCAACTGCTGCTGGGGCTATAGGATAGATCAGATGACCCTTGTCTTCACAGATCAGATGCCAGCCCCTGTCTGGACTCCAAGTACAGGGAGCCATATCTAAGAAAGCAGCAATGACCCAAGGAGCTCTGGTTGGAATTTGTCTCACTGGAACCTGCACTTTAGGGCCTTTGCTATGCCATGGATACAGTAGCCCTGAACATCTGCTCACAGACCATTTTCTCTTAATAGTGCTAAGTCAATAGAGCAGAGCATCCTAGACACAATTAGGCAATCTGGACCTAAAAAGGAGGATGCTGGAATTGACCAAGTCTAAGAGACTACAGAGCAGAGGTAGCTCAGGGAAAGTTCTAGAAAAGTGCCTTGAAAGGCTCATCTTCCAAGCAGGCTAACACTCATTTAAAAAGGAAGAAAGAAAGAAAGAGAGAGAGAGAGAGAGAGAGAGAGAGAGAGAAAAGAAAGAAAGAAAGAAATTACCATTACTTTCCAATATTACAGTTAAGGAAATGAAAGTTTGAGAGAGTCAAGTAGCTTGTCCAAAGTCACCCAGTCAGTTAGCAACATGTCTGGGATCAAAGCCAAGAAAGGTGATGAGGTTCCAGACAGTGACACTTCTGCTCTTCCCACCTACCCATTCTCACACTGAAGCGGTAGAGGTTGCTGGAGCATAGACAATTTGTCATGGCACTGTTAACATGGGCTCAAAGCGAGGGCCAAGCCAAAAGATTCATCTTTAGCCCTAGCTGGCAACAATGCCAACTGAAACTACCTCTCAGACTGCCCTCTTACCCTCTTGCCCTCCCACTAAGAGAACCTCAAGTACCATGCCTGAACTCTTCCTGTTGCTCCCTGATGGGTCTGAGAGGACTTCTTGCCTCTATCCTAAAATGGGGAGTCATCCATGAGTCTCATTATCTTGGAATCTCTAGCTCCTACAAAGCAGGCTTCTCATTGACTCTCTGGGAAGCAATACTCACGTGATTTTAGCATGGGCCCGGGTGCTGGTGACCAGCCTGAGGGACAGTTCATTCTCGTAGCGGGGAATGTCATCACAGTACACGGCCTCCCCCGATGCCTGCATGTTTGCCGCCAGGTGAGGCAGGGGTCGGCCCACCATGTCCTCCTCAGACTGATCCTTGGGCACCTCCTGAAACAATATGGTTACCAGTCTGGCTGAGTTTCTGAGGACACCTTCTCTATAGGTCCATGGGACATCAGGTACTAGGAGAAGCCAAATAGCTCTCAGGATAAAAGACACTAAAGGGCACATAAGACGTCACTGACAGGGTAGTCATAGTGCAAATATATCAATAAACAGCCAAGGAAGCTAAATCTGTGTTAGCTATGAACTGGGTTATACTGTATTCATACAGCAGAGTAATAGGCAACAACTCAAACATACTTTTGAAGAATTTAAAGCGGAAGAAAAAATGCTTACATTAAACATAAAACATCCCATATGTGTGTATATTGACTAATTCTATACAAATTAGCACATATATTTTCTTATGCTTACATAGATATGTATCATATATATAGAAATAAAACAAAATAAATGAACTTTGGAGGTGAGATTTTGGGTGATTTTTCTTTTCCTGTTTATACTTCACTGTATTTCCCAAAATGTTTTATCAATTTTATACTCAATTTCTATTTTAGTTGTTTGCAGAGTAGTAACGTGTCTAATGCTTACTGGGCATTTTTATGTGCCATGGACTTCTAAGCAGTTAATTTAAATTTTCAGCACTAGAGGTGGACCCAAAGTCTTACTCAGCTCTAGCACTGAGCTTCATGCCCAACAAATATACTTCCATCCTCCTGTCCTGTGAAACAAGTTTGTCATTATCTGCATGTGGGGGAGGTTCTAATTAATTCACCCAAGAAACACAGAGGTGGTTTGCCCAAGGTTACAGAGTAAAGAAAAGACAAACTTTGTATTCCAATCAGACAGCCATGCCCTAGAGTTAGCTCATCTGCAGGCTACCAACTCGGGGCTCAGCAAACTGCAGCCCGTGCTTGGTTCTATAAATACTTACTTAGCTTAGCACATTTATTTTGGATGTTATGGTTTGTTTTGCTTTCAGAGACAGAGTCTCCTGTATGCTGAACTGTGTGGCTAAAGAGAGTCTCAAACCCTTTCTGAGCCTCCTGCTTCTACCTCTCTAGGGCTGGGATTATAAGTATGCTCCTCCACAGCTGTTTTATGGGGTGCCAGGGCCTGAAGGCTTCCTGCATAAGCAAGCACTCTACCAACTGTGCTATACCCCCAGCCCCTCATTCATTTATTCGTTTACAGCTGTTTTGTGCTACAGCAACAGGACTTAGACATTGCAATGCACTGTCTGGTTCACAAGCTCTCAAATGCTGAGGATGTGTGCTGATCTTTTACGTAGAACATCCCCCCAAAGCTGTTAAGTGATGTGTGTGTGTGTGTATACGCACATTCATGTGTATATCTTCAAGAAGACTTTTGGATTGGCACAGTAGGGGTCACAAAGGACAAAATAGATTTTTCTTTTCCCTATGGAACAGACATAGTTTGTCATCCAGTCCTAAGAGAAATGGAGGCCAGCAAGAACAAGACAGCTGCAGTGGCAGCAGTGTGACTCTGGTGTCCTTCCCTGGATGTTTATACACAGGGTCTGGGCCTTTCAAGTCAGTCCTTTGCCAAAGCGGGGCCCTGTTACTAGACACGCTGTTTGTACTCACTTGGAAAAGCTGGACGTTAGCTGGAGGGTCCTTCTGAAAGAGCAGGGTGGCACTGGCAAAGGTGGGGTCCAGTTTACCACACACCTGTGGAAGTGAGATAGCAGGGGATTCTGAGACCAGGTCTTGTCATTTTCCTCCTTCCATCCACAAGTAATAAAAGTGATGAGTCTTCCTCCATCCCCTCATCCCCTCACCCCCTCATCCTAGAGCTTTGAATACAGTGCTGTATCTGTCTCAAAATGTAAGTGCGAGCTCTTAGGACTCCGTACTCGATAACTACCTCAGCTACATTTTCAGCCACCTCGATCCTGTAGCTTGCACGTTTAGCTCTTTCCCCAACACCTCTAGCTTTCCATCCTTCCACATTTATGCAAGCCATTCTCTTTGTTGGAATACCACCTCACCCCCAGCCTTCCTTAAGTCTTCCTTATTCTCCTTTACTCTGGAAATATTTAATGATGTGGAAGACAGTCACAACATAACCTCAAGGAGAGCAAGCTGAGTATAAATCCCTTCACTCAGCATGATTCCTCTGCCTACAAAGTGATGTAAGCAGGTCTAGACAGACGTTAGGAGATGACGTGTTGGCACTGTCCCTGGGCTGTCCTGACCTCTGCTCTTCTACTCTCAGATGTTGAGAGGGGGGAGAAACTTTGTCACCCAGATCAGCCCCGAGTCCCCACATGCTGTGCTGAAGACACTCTGTGCCTGGCCCCGCTCCACACTCACACCCTCAAGGTCCGCTCTGCCCAGCTTCTGAAGCACTGTCAGGTAGAACTTGAAGAAGAAGCTGAGGGTGAGGGTTCGCCGGAATTCCACCATACCACCAGGGGCGTCGGGGGCCAGATGCAGCTCCTCTGCCAAGCCAGCACACACATCCTGCAGCAACTCCTCATTCCAGGACCTGGAGGAAGGCAGAATGTGGGCTTGTTTCCTCCCACTATCTCCATCACTCAGTGTGGAGCATCACACCCAACCCCTGTCTAAGAAACCTGGGTTCAGGCTTTGCCTCACATGCCACAAATTGCACAACCATAGGCAAGCTACTTGATCTTCTGGTGCCTTAGTCCCCTCATCTTTAAAAGCACACACAATTTTCCCTATATACAGATAGATAGATAGATAGATAGATAGATAGATAGATAGATAGATAGATAGATAGATTAAATTTTTCCTTTTTTAATTTTTGAGAATATAATAGATTTACATTCCTTCCTTCTCTTTACTCTTTCCAAACCCTCTCATATAGACCTTCCCACTGTCCTGCAAGTCATTACCCACTTTTTAATTGTTATTGCATGCACATATGTATATACATTTGTATTCCTAAATATAACCTGTTTAGATTGTGTAGTGTTACTTGTATATTTTTAAAAATCTCCCCCAAAATTAGTAACTCTGGCTTCTTATAAAATACTAGGTAATCCTAAGTACGTTATGTGAGTTGTTAGTTTCCATTTAATTAAACATTATTGTAGGGAGAAGTCTGGTACCCATTTTACCACTGAGAAATTTTGGAATAGAGGAACTAAGCAATGTGATTCCTATTACTCATCTGCTTAATGGTGAAGCCAAGAAACCGAGTTTCAGGTGCAGCTCTATCTCTTGTATGTGGCCGTTGTAAGGTTCACATAAGATAGTGTCAGTGAATCACCTGCTACAGCTGCTCCCCGGTTCTAGTCGTAATAGGATTAATCATAAGAGTATGAATACCAACTGTAGTAGCAATAATAACAGTGGAAGTAGTAACAGTGATAGAAGAAATAGTGGTGATGCCACCCATCAACAACGGCAGTAATACTTCTAATGCCAGTGGTGCGTGGCGTGGTGGTAACCATAGTAACAGCAGCATCAGACATGGAAGTAGCAACATCGATAGGAATGACATCAGAAGTGCTGCTGCTAGAGCTGGTAGTAGCGGTGGCAGTAATACTACTTCTACCTAACAGCAAGAACAGCAGCAGCAGCAGCACCTGTGGCCGCAGCATAGTAGGAGAGAGAGTGGTGGCAGAAAGTAGCCACAGTAATAGGAGCAGTATACTGCTAGCAACCATAGCATTAACAGTGCTTCGCTGGTAATGGTGCTAGCTGCATTGGCAGTAGTAAGATCAGTAGCAGCAGTAACGCTCACAAGATAACTCATAAGAGCAGGGCTACCAGTGGCCATGTTCACAATAACAGGCTGAGACTAGGGGGGCCAAGTAGCAGTAGCAGCAATCATAGTAGGAGATACTACCACGGCAGAGGGGCTAGCCAAATGGTGATCTTAGGATGAATGACCACAGCTGTGAGACCAGCCGTGACAGTAGTCGTGATCACGGCCTTAGACGCATCGCCGGAAGGAGCAACAACAGAAAAGTAGCAGAAGGAGCTGCAGCAAGAGTAACAACCCAGAAGCCAGGGCAGCGGTGCAGGCAGCTTCCCCGCACAGCCTATGCTCACTTCGACAGCTGCTTCGCAGTGGTCTTGAGGGCTGAGATAGTTCTGTCAGCCATCCCTCCAAAGCAAAGGGACAGTTCCTGCACTTCAGTGGTTCCTGGCTTGAACAGGACTCTCATGCCACTAGTCACCTTGGCAATGTCATCTTCTCTCCTGGAGGCCTGCTTGAAGGCTGAGAAAAACTCACCCTATTAAAAAAAAAAAATGGCCAGCATAAAACACAGGGCTGTGACCAGATGGTAGGGAGAAGGGAAGGATGTGACTGTCATGAAAATCAGTGAGGAGCTCGTCTCAGGTAGTATAGACAAAACTAGCCTTAGACCTGGTCACAAGCTGGAAAGGGCCAAGACTTCCCCTGCCAGTCGGGCTATTTGGGGGTAGGTGATCTTTACAGAGCCGACAGCTGGAATGAGAAAGACAGTCCCACAAAAGTTCCCAGAGACCCATCCTGATGCCAGTATCCGAATCAATGGCCCTTCCAGGGACTTCCATGAAAACCTGCACGCTAACTCTCCAGCAGGGATAGGGAATTGTGGTTATAGGCTGTGACACACCCTCGCCTGTGGCTCCCCCGATGGCGTAATGTGTCCCTCCCGCCAGTACAGTGCAGATTGAGACATCCTGTTTCCTGTAAACCTGTGTCTCTCTATGAAGCAACTGTTGCTTTGTGTTAGACGCGTGCTTCTCTCCTGGGCCTGAACCAGCTCTGTCTCTATGGAGGGGAGGATAACATATAACCCTTTCCAGGAGAGAGACATGTGACATCTGCCTTCTGCACTGTGTTGATCCTCAGGTTTGTGACGAACATGGCTCTGCATACTTTTATTAATGCTAAAGGCTTTTTGTTCTGAAGGAGCCACGGAGCCTCCTCCATGCATGATTCTTGGTGCTGATATGGCCTGGAGCACCTTGTTCGGAGCTTGAACTGTTTGAAAGCAGGCAGTGTTGCATGTGCTAATCCCAGGGCCTTACTGGTGTCACCAGCTGTCAGGGTAACGGTGTCCCTTCTAGATAAAACTGTCTAGCTCACAGCATAAAGTCTCTGCTCTTTTATCAAATGATAGTTTTTGTTAAATATCATACCTGAAAAATAAAAGCTGAGCTATATGAAGCCAAGCTCTATCCCCTTTTCTCACTCAATTAAAAAAAATTAGTGATTCGTGAAATTCAAAATTCTGAGACTCATTGCTCAAAACAGTCTATAAACGCAATCTGGAAAATCATTGGGAGGCCACCTCAGGGGCATAATTGCTCAGATTGAATTAGCATTCTCATTAAGGAGGTCAAAATCCGTAAGAGCAAACATTGGCTATGTGCTTCCTGGAACCTGGAGTTATCCTGGCAGCTGCTTTGTTGGCCTTGCCCAGAAGGTTTTTGTAAATATGTCTGCTGTGGCTGTATTCTCAGTTGGTGACTGCTGAGAGGAGAACTACACTGGGCCAAGCCACCCAAGGTGCCACATCTGCCCAAACGAATCAGAAAGAATGCTCATAAAGCCAAAATCCAGCAGTGTCAGGCCAGAGCAAGTCCAAGGTCAGGATGTGAGCGTCTTACAGCAGCCTCTTCACTCTGCATGCAGGACCTATACACTTCACCTTGGGGAGATTCTATCATTGGCATGGGGCAAGAATAGCAAACAGAGATGTTCTTGGGACTGTGCTGAACTGCTGGTTGATAATCACCTCTGGCTTCATACATGAGGCAGGAACCTCATGAGCTCATCCTTCAGTCTTCCCTGTAGTCTTTATGGTAGGTTATACTGTGTCAACTTTATAGAGAGCACTTATGGGGGTTCAGAAAGGTGAAAAAAAATCACTCTAGACCCCATAGCTGACTATTGACTTCCACAGTCCATGCCCTGCAATTTCTTGTTCAGAAACAACAGGGTTGGTTCATCAAAAGCAAAGTTAGTGATAATGGATCCATGTTAAAGTTGAAAGATGTTGATATGGTTCTGAGACTGTCTTCATACTCCTTATCTGGAATCTAACACTGGTACAGTTTGGGCAGAACTTAGAGCAACCTCTGCTGCCTTACCTCCCTGCTGTAGGGGATTTCAATGGACAGCAATATCTCCTCTGGACTGAGCAGAGTCCTTCTGTAGGCAGGGAAGAAGGTGTGGTCCATCCGAACAGTTCTCTTGGTACCTGTATGCAGACAAGATGATGGCCACATGCAGATGAGGCTGGGGATACAGTAGGAGCAGAGGGCAGTCCATCAGTGGGACACATTCCCCTTCCTGCTCTCTGATACCACAGTCAGAGGAAGCAGGTGGCAAAATTAGAACCAAGTCTCCTGAGGGCCTAAAACCGTGTGTGCTGGTCAATGTCTAGCAATCGTCTACCTGGAGAGAAGAAAGCACGGGTCTGTAGCATGTCGTTTTATGGTATCAATAGATCCGCCAATAGCCAGGGTCAAGCGGCCATGCAAAGCCACTAAGTGTGAAGTCAGAATGAAGATGAGAGAGATTTGTATCACTGCCCTCATCACTGTCTTCTGTCAGAAGAGATGACAAGGATTGTCTTTGCCTAGCTGGCATCTGGGAACTCCAGGAGGATTCGTATAATTTGGGTAGCATGGCATATGTAACAGGAAATCTTTCATGATGAATCTCTAACAAGTTTCTCTGGCAGACAATAATTCTCTCATGTCACAACTCACTGCAGGGGGACTTGACATATATTCAGGCCCTAGCACACCCTTGGGTGAGATATCTAGGCAGCCAGTCCAACTGTGAATCCTCTACTAAGACTATAGACCCCTCGACTTCCACAGTCCATGCCCTGCATATAACCCAGAACTATCCCTTCCGGACAAAACCCCAAAGGAACCTGCACCCCAAGATGCCCGTGTTTAACGTTGCTCTGTTCACAACAGCAATGAAAATCAATTGGCCTGGATGTGCATCAACAGATAAGTGGTTAACAAAACTGTGACCCACGGAGAAAATGCAATTCTAATTGGCCAAAATGGTAAATGAAATTATAAAACTAGCAAAAAAAAAAAAATGGACAGATTGGAAAAAAACATTATCAAGTGAGGTGATCCAGGCTCAGAAAGACAATATTACAATTACTCCCTCACCTGAAGCTCCTAGCTTCTAATGTTTTCTATATGTACTTTGAAGGGATGAGTGTGAGTAGAGGCTAGGAAACTAGGAAGGGACCCATGATGGGGGTTAAAGGGCTTTAAGGGACATGAGTAAGAAAAGTAGGGGAAGCTAATTATATAAAGTTAAAGTGATATAAAGAGGGGAAATATTGGGGGTGAAGGGGTACAGTGAGGACAGGATAGGGGACAGGAAGACAGAGGGGAGGCCCAACCAAACCTAGAGTGTATGAAAATGTTGTAAGTAAACCTCCTATCTTGTATGCTAATTTAAAAATTAAATTTAAGAAAGAAAGAAGAAATCAAACGTGAGACAATGCTTAACTCTCTTAGCCCCTCAATCTGGATCGATCTCCCTGCAACTTCTGTGGTTAAAAACCTTAAGGCATTGGGGATCACCGAATTTGGGGCTTTGTTTCTCTAGAAAAGGACCCATGCAGTGAGGTTTTCCTCCCCCAAGTCATTCTTTCTGGATCTCCATCTCAGGCAGCTCACCTCTAGACACGAGGGTCAGCTTGGCTCCACTGGCCATGAACACGGGGTTGAGGTCAGAGATGGGGCTGGCAGTGATGATGTTCCCGCCAATGGACTAGTGAGGACAAGCAGAGAGTGAGTGAACAAGCTGCTCAGACTCCTGCATGCAGGGCAGGAGGTGACAGCTGTGTAGGTAGGCACCCAGAGAACCTGACCCCCCGAGCGGCCCATGGAGACGTGGCCATTCAAGGAAACACACAAACCTGAAGTCAAAACACTTGGGATGGGCTCAGCTCTGAAAAGTACGCATGCGCATGGCATGCATCAGTAAACTGAGGGCAGCTCTTGCAAATCATTTACCCTTCCCCAATCTTTTTTTTTTTTCCTAGAAGGATTGAGGTGAGTTATCACAGGATATGTAAGGAGTCAATAAAACGAAATCCAAGATAAAAACCAAGTAAAAAAGGGGGACAACTTCTAGATGACTAGTTGGCTGCTTTTGGATCTGAACTTTCTGGCAATTTGACAAGAATCAGATAGACAGTTGTGTTATGGAAAGCAAGAGGAAAGGCAGCTTGAGCTGAGAACAAAACAGCTTCTCCGAAGCGCACTTCGGGGAACTGAGAACAAGGTGTCTCTCTCTACATTTGTGTTTCTCCATCTGGAACGAGAAGATGCTCGTTCTTCTTGGGCAGGGTAGGGGCATTGAAAATGTGCCGTTCTGTTCCATTTTAACCTTAATAGCAACTTTGAAAAAGTAGAATGGGAGAGATAAGTTGTCTCCCATTACCAAGAACTATGTGAATCTCGAATGGAGCAAGGAACATAAACGTTGCCCTTACAAACTAGAAGTGCTTGCCAGTCTGAAGGCTGACAGAACGGTCAACAAATGGATCCACCCCTTCTCTGGAGGGGGGTCTGCACTTCTGGTTCTCCTCTAAACTCTGAGGGGGTTCATCCCCTCCCAGTTCTGGCTTTTCTCTATCTATCATTCACACCCTGAGAACCTGGGCTAACTTGAGAGAGAGAGATAGGACACTGTCTCTCCAACCTTGAGGGAGCAGTGTGTGTTTCTCAGTTGTCCACAGGCCACTCTCATGAGAAGTTCCAGGGACTTATTGAAAACCTGGGTTTTCATCCTTCCTCTCTGCCTCCGACCCAAGCACTCACCGCCACGGACTTGACCTGCTTGCCAGCAAACCAGCGCAGCTGCTCCATCACGCCTCTGAACACCTCTGTCTTTTGTTCTGGAAGTTTATCAATTGCATCCACAAGGACACTTTCCACCAAGAGAAGGGGGCAAGCAGCTCCAAAGGAGATTCCTGTGGAGACATGCCGGAGACAAAGTCACTCCTAACTGGAAAAAACCTTTCACAGGCTGCTCCTGTGAAACGGAGCCAGGCTGAAGCCAGACTCTTTCATCTTTATAAGACCTAGAGAAGCTATTTAACTAATACTGCAAGAGTCGAGACTTTGCCTATACCTCTGTATTCCATAATCAACACACGTTCCTATAACCCAGTAATTCTGAGCTCAGCAAAAATCAAAACTTCTGGAAGTGAAATTCTGGCTTAAAAGGGCGCAGGGCACACAAACACTATCATCCCCATCTCTCTAGTTCCATGGTCACATGATTCAATGTGTCACCAGGACCAGCCAACACCAAGATTCTCAAAGCTTCCTGCATGAGATGATCTTGCATGCTCAGTAGAGGAAGAGTGATAAGTCTATTCATGTCACCCGTGCTCTATACCAAGTGGGCTCTAGGGAAGCAGATGGCAGCCTTACCCTCAGGCCCATGCTCCACTGAGTTCAGTTCAGGGATCCAGGCTGGGCAGACAATCAGAGGAAATAGCATATTCTTAAACTTCATTTCAATGCCTTTAGGAAATAAAAAAACTTGGGTTAGAGACCTTAGAGGTTTCCCCACATCAGGCATGGGACACATGGTGTACTTAGCATCACGCTGAATACCAGGAGTGGGCTCTGGCTTAGGAAACAGAATTAGGCCAGTCATAATCTCTGTCTTTCTCACTCAAAAACAAGTAAAAAAATGAAGTCAGAGTCACTGCAGTGCTGAGTATTGTGTGGTGGCAATAGTAACATTAGAAATCACAAGACATTAAGGAATGTCTGAAATTCTTCCAAACACTTTATGTATTAACTTACTCGGTATTCCTAATAGTCCTGTGAGGGAGCTGTAGGTGTGTCTGTTTGTAGATGTAAAACCTAAAGTGTGGCAATGTCCAACTTAATAAAAAGGATCATTTGTGTGTATGTGTGCATGTACACAGTGTAAGCGTGTGTATGCTGTGATGTGCGTGTAGTATCAGAGGGCAGCTTTCTTTCTTTTTTTGTTTTTTTGTGTTTTGTTTTTCGAGGCAGGGTTTCTCTGTGTAGGCCTGGCTGTCCTGGAACTCACTCTGTAGACCAGGCTGGACTTAAACTCAGAAATCCACCTGCTTCTGCCTCCCAAGCGCTGGGATTAAAGGCATGCACCACCACCGCCCGGCTAGAGGACAGCTTTCAGAAGTTGATTCTCTCTGTCCACCATGGGTCCTGGGAATAGAACTCAGGTCATCAGGCCGATGTAGCTAGCATCTTTCCCCCACTAAACTATCTCACTAGCCACAAATGTTTTGCTCAAATCCACATCTAGGAAAAAGTATGTTTCAGTTTTGGACCCATAGTTAGGGGTAGGGTATAAATAGCAAAAATATCAAATCCTTAAAATCAAGCAAGAGAAAAAAATGAGATATAAAACTTCAAATCTCTCTCTCAACCTCTAGTGTCACTGTCTGGGCTCCTCAAGGTGAGGAATCCTCACAGGGCTGCATCTTTGTCCAGTTTCTGTCTCCACCCAACTAATCAAGTTAGAAGCTTCTGACGCTGACGCTGACGCTGGCACTGTACCTTGGACCCAGATGGTGCACTTTCTCTCAGTCTAGCCAATAGTATTGCAGATAGGGAAAGTTGAAATAGAAATACCATACTTTCCATCTTGGTACGGCTCAGGGCTTCAAAGGGCAACCCATTTGAGGAGTCCATTCCCAATGCAAGACACAGACTGGCGCAGTGAATTCCATGTTAGTCAGGCTTTTTCCTGCACTCACTCCTTCACACCCTGCCCTGGCTGTAGGTAGATGTTTACTTTGCATGAGGGAGGAGAGCAGGTGAAAGAAGACTTGAGAAATTATTTTCAATTGCGTAGCTCCTAAGATCTTATTATAACGCAGGGCACTACCTGACTCACGGAGAGGAACACATCAGGGCCAAAGCCTCTCCAAGGGTCCTTTTAGCTCTGCAACCCTTGGCTCCTAAGGCTCTGGTTATATAGACAAAAGGCCTGAGAGCCACAGTCATATCGACAACAAGAGCACCAACCACCACGAATGCTACTGAGCCATAGACTCTGAAGTCACGCCACAGAGGCATGCCTCGCACCCAAACACACATGTGTCACAACACTACAGATGGAGGCCTCTGTACCACAGTTGTGCTTCTGAAAACAGGGTCAGTATTGTGCTCTATCACTGGTCCAAACCAAGCTCTCCTCTCTGGGCTTCGGGTCCAACCGGGATCTAAGGAGTTGAGCTCCTTCAGAAACCAGAGTCAGCACTCCAGCAGGTGCTTTAACTTGTCAAGCATGGTGTGTCAATCACCTCTCAGCACTTATACACTACACAGAAATCCTCTGAGCTACCATTCACTGTGCTATGAATTTCCTGGATCTCACTAGACTTGGGGTTGCAGCAGAAAAAATACCAGATAAGCTACATTAGAAGTAGATCGAGAAAGCCAAGGACCTGGGCCCTCTGCTGCTACTATTGTCTCGTGGAACACCAGGGCTCAGAGTACACAACCTGAGCCTCCCTGGCCTGATCAGATATTGTAAGACCCAGACCCAGATGGTGGCATGGTCAGCCAACCTAGTCTCCCTTGAACATCTCTCCATTGCCCTACCAGATCATTTGCAAGTCTGAGTTCCTGGTTTCAAATCCCAAACACCCATGTAAAAGACTAGGGGTTGCTACACAGACAGCCATAATCTTAGTGTGGTATGGGGTTGCTCAGCTAAGCTCCAGGTTTACTGAGGATCCTGTTTCAGGGATATAAGGTAGCACATAAAAGAGCAGGACATTTACTACCTTCATTTGGCTGCCACATGTACACATGTACGACACACACACACACCTACAGACCTCTGGCATTGATCAGACACTGGCCTGGACACTTGGCCAGCATTTAACATTTTTCCCAATCCCTCTTAGGCCAGGAGAGGAAGGAACTTTTTCTCTTAGATCTTTGTGTCCCTAGCTCTTCCCAGAGATGGGAAGGGTCACAGATGTCACTCCATGGATGTTCGTGGAGAAAATCAGCAAGTATGAGGATCATGCCTGCTATCCAAGCCGCCCTCTGAGAAGTTACCATATATCAATCACTCCATATATGGTATTGGAAGACAAGGAACCTTTCTTAGGATGTTCAAGCATAGATTGAACCAGGCTTCACTGACTCCAGAGCCAATGTCTTGGGAGTCCATGTTCACTGAGTTCCCTGAATACCCAAATACCCAATAAAGAAATAAGTAGAGAACAGGGGAGAAAGCTCAGGGAGAGAGAAGAGGAGCAGAAAGAGCCCAGCAATACCCAAAGGTCTCCATGGAGTCTTACCTATCTCCGTGTTTCCCACCACCAGCTTGGCATCAGGGTGCTGAGCTTTGAGGTCAAGTAGTTCCCCCATGGTGGAAGCCTGGATCCAGGTCACACGTTCCCCTTCAAAATGCAGCTTCTTCCGGGGAGTGTCTTTCAGCCTCTGGGAAGTGTAGTTAGCTTACTGTGTGTCTCCTTTCCTACCACCATTCACCCAAGGAATCACTATTAAATCTGCAGGGGGGTCAACCTGTTTGCTGACTTGTCTAATACCGAACTCAGAAGGAAAAGCTGCACATGCCAAGGGCAAAAGCGAGGGGGAAATTACATGTGGGAAGGTGCTCTATCAGCCCTAGTCAGTACGCCATGGCACTCTTGAGAGGAACTTGGCGAGAGGTGCATGCTGAGCATCACTGTTAAGGCTGAAGATCAAGGAGGTTACGGAACCTGCCCAAAGTCACCTGCTATGCGGAGTCCAAACCAGAAATCTCAGGTTCCCGACACTATCCCACACTGTCTCCAGGAGGCACAGAGGACAGGGAATGGAAAAGGTTAGAGGTCAGGAGGACAGACATCCAGAGAGCAAAGATCATGCAGAGGAGAGGGATGAATCTAGTAGATGTGGATGATACTGGGTGGTAAAAAGAAATCCCAGGTATCAAACTGATGGTATCTCTAAGGGTTCACAGTCCAGAGGAGGATATGCCAGTGACATGATAATCTATCCCCTGACTTGTTGAACTTTTGAGGCAGGGTTCTGGAGCCTACGTCCCCAAGAAGCTTGAACCAGAGAAAGACTTGAATCTTTCCTTGCAGTAAACACAAATGAAAATTATAAAGAAGGCATGAAGCTGTTTCTCAAGCCATGTCCATTTCCTCTGAATGCAACTCTGTTTTATGTCTCTTCTAAAGAAGTAAACTATCTGTAGAGAGGGAAATAGGTGAGTTGATGGGCTTACACATAGAGATAGCCAGGAGGTCCAAGCTGATACACAGTGGATACTGTATTACTATAAACAGCAATCTCTATTCCTATTGGGCATAAAGTCCATCAACAACCTGAACATGGAATCTGTAACTGTATGTATGACACAGGTAAGGAGGAGCAAGAGAGCATGGGATAGGCAGATTTTACCTCCTAGAATGGCAGGATAAGGAAGGAGAACTAAGTTTAAATGTAAGACCAAAATCTAAGACGAAAATGTAAAGTTCTCAGCAGCTGTGTACACAAAATAGAACTCAGGGACTCGTGGAACAGATATTTGGCTAGACTTCCTTCCACTATTACCTACCAGCAACTCTGGGGGGAAGATGGGCTCTTGGGTGGGATCTAAAGGTTTGAAATCCTCTGGATTGAATAAAGATGGTGAGGGAGCAACCTGCAAGGAAAGGGAACAGCAGTGAGTATCAGATGCTAGGGCTGACTGACCCAGCTCTCCCTCCGGGTGAGCTCTTTCCTGGTAGAGAGCTGTCTGGTCCTGGGAGAAGAACCGAGGCTTCTCTGCCAGAGAAGCCAGCGGTAATGAGCGTCCTCATCATCTAAGCACCACCACATCTCAAGGGTCCTTTGTCCAGCACCACTTCCAGGGACATGGAAAAGACAGAGTAACCCCCACTCACCCATCCCAGGTCTGAGACTGCCCCACTGGGCTTCCAGAAGCAGAAACCCCCATTACCGTTTGGTCTTTTGCCTGGCTCATGCAGCAGTTTGGGTTGTTTCCACTTCCTCCACAGCATCCACCATCCTGAGATGACACACATTTACATAAGGATATTTCCAGTTTCACAGAATCTAAGTCCATTACTCTTACTTACTAAGACCCAGATCTGCTAATCCCAGCCTGCATCAACAGGAGGAGCACTGTATCGTTAACCAGTCTGTCTCTACACTAACGTGGATTAAGAAAGTTTTGGGGGCCACGCAATGGTGGTGCACACCTTTAATCCCAGCACTTGGGAGGCAGGTGGATTTCTGAGTTCAAGATCAGCCTGGTCTACAAAGTGAGTTCCAGTACAGCCAGGGCTATACAGAGAAACCCTGTCTTAAAAAACCAAAATAATAATAATAATAATGATGATGATGATGATGATGTTGATAATAATAAGAAGAAGAAGAAGAAGAAGAAGGAGGAGGAGGA
>NW_022196912.1:20611457-20626512 GCF_008632895.1 Mastomys coucha | reverse complement strand
GAGAGGAAGGAGAGAAGTCTTTGGGGCAACAGGGAAATGTAATTTCCAAGAAAATTTCTCCACAAAAGCTAGGCTCTACTTTATCACAACCTATGTTTATACCCACTTTTTCTTCACTGTTGCTTCCTTAGGAAGCCCTAAGAGAAAAATTCTTACCACTTCTCACAAGACTCGAGATGTGCTACTTCTAGAGCAGCTGAGATCTATGAAGCTTCGCTGGGAGTCTCTACAGCTGGGGTCTGTTATGGATGTCCTACGTTAGCTCCAACCTTAAAGATACATCCAGCCAGTGTGCCCAGTAGCCTCTAGCACTTACTATGCATCCAGCCAGTGTGCCCAATAGCCTCTAGCACTTACTATGCATCCAGCTAGTGTGCCCAATAGCCTCTAGCACTTACTATGCATCCAGCCAGTGTGCCCAATAGTCTCTAGCACTTACTATGCATCCAGCCAGTGTGCCCAATAGTCTCTAGCACTTACTATACATCCAGCCAGTGGGCCCAATAGCCTTTAGCACTTACTATGCATCCAGGTAGTGTGCCCAATAGCCTCTAGTACTTACTATGCATTTCCCACTCCACACCCCTAACTTATGGAGAAGCGCTTGCTCAGACCTCTCAGGAGGTTTGTGACCAAGCACAAATGAGAAGAGATTGCTGTCTTCCTCAACTGAGGCAGCACATAGTGGGGTAAATGTGTGTTCACCTGGCAGATTCAACTCAAAAAGGCGGGAGACACTCCAAAATCATGAAGTTAATGCTAAGAAACAAATGTGGAAGACTCAGTTTTCTAGGGTACTGGGTCATCATGGAGTAAGCTGGGGGTAGGCTGCCCTCTGTGTGTAAGTCAGAAGAGAAAATTTTTCATGCTGACCTTTTTCCAAAGATGAGCTGCCACCCTCTACCTGGGCCTGAAAAGGCTCTTAGAAGGCCTTGGAGGTTGAAGGTGTGGCCTTTGAGAACATGTAAGCATGAGAAAGAGAAACCCTTGCTAGTTCATACCCCATGGAGCTCTGCGTGCAGAGCGCTCTGGCACCTCAGCTGTGTTCTGCATACAAGACCTGTTCTGTCTATTCCAGATACACACCCTCTCCCATCATGCTCCTCTCTAGGCCTAGACAGGGAGAATGAGCCCTCAATAATATCTCTTTCCAGGTTTCCTCTTGGAGAAGGAGTAATGAAATTACTTCCTCAGACTTTCTGGAAGCGAGAAGAATTTGCATATAGCTCACCTGGCCTTCTTGAGGAAGTACACATATTATATAAGCGACTTTTTCCAGACAGCCAATGTTGCAACATATTACCAGTTGGATCATTTTCCTTGACAATTCTTTGGCATATTTATGCCCTGAATTATTGTGGTGTATAATGAGTCACTCAGAGTCTCCGGAGGCTGACTTTTCTGTCCACACCCTCCCATGCTCTCTGTTTTATGAGGCAAGCAAGAAGAAAACTGGCCAAAATACTCAAAACACCAAGAGAGAAAATTCTACCAACTTAGAATTCTGTGAGCTTTGAGACTCATTTCAAAGATAATCAGAAGAAAGGAGCACAGAGACGCACACACGGGACCTCAGTGTTTAGGAAGCAGAGGCAGAAGGACCACAAGTCAGAAGCCAAGTGTGAGGCCAGAGGTACAATGGCTCAATCAAGAGGACACAAAAACCCTTTATCTGGAAGTTGGTGGCGATGGTGCATGCTTTAATCTCAGCACCCAGAGGCAAAGCCAGACAGATCTCTGTGCATTTAAGGACAGCCTAGTCTACATAGTGAGTACCAGGACAACCAGAGCTATACAGAGAGATCCTGTCTGAAAAACCCACCCCCAAAACAAAACTTGAAAAGCCTTGATATGTATGTAGATAACAATAAGGTGTCAAAAGAAAAGTGTTGCAAGTTAAGTTTCTAAGTGTTTAAAACTGAACAAGATGAAACAGAAGTGCAAGGACAATTACTTTCAGTGGTGGTGTCAACACTGTTCATAAGAAAGGGATAAATCCTGCAGAGAGATCAGTAAGAGTGCGGCTGGCCAATGGACAAACCCTGCAGAGAGATCAGTGAGCATGCGGCTGGACATGACTAGTTCTGTTGGAGAAACTGTGAGACTGTGAAACAACATGTTCAAAAGCAACTCGTTCCACTTTCCTCACAAGGAAAATGCTACGTTATTTGTTCTAAAGAAAACATTGTTTCCATTTAACTAAATTTATTTCCATTTTACAGGGAACCTTACAGCCATCCTATTTACTGTTTATTGGGAATTTAGAGATCAAACCTCGGATTCAGACTCAATGTTTGCAAAGGATTTTAAGTTAAGGTGAAATCTATTCAGAAGAGCCTTAAAAGCCACATCTGGTGGGTGTTTTTGTTTTTGGTTTTTGGTTTTTGGTTTTCTTTCTTAGTATGAATGCCCATAATGAGAGTAGTTACATCTCTACCTTCCACCGCTTCAACAACAGGCAGAACCAAAAGCTAGGAAACAAAGACTAAAAGAGAAACTGTTGAAGCTAAGGTGTAGTTGTTAGGATCATGAAGGCTGAAGGCATCATGGAAATGGTATCTAATATTCTACCTGCCTGGGATATTCCTCTTCTAGAATTCCAGGTGCTGAAGGCAAAAGCTTATGCATGAACCTGCTTTCCAGGAAGCACCATGACAGGAATGGTCTAGAGATTTTCCCTAAGTCTCCATTATTATTCATCTAATGTTTATTATTCCATTGTCATCACCTTTCTTTCCTTCATTTTGATATGAGTAATCTGTTTTTGTCCCTTAGATAGCTTGGCTCAAAGCTTATTGCTTTTGTTGATTTTTTTTTTAAGAACTAGATTTTTATTTGGTTGATTTTTCTCTATGGAATTCCTGGTTTCAGTTTCATCAATTTCTGCTCTAACTATGGTTTCTTCTGCTTCTTTTAGATTTAATTTGCTCTTTTTTATTTTCCTTTTTTATTTTTTATTTTCCTAAAGTGTTGGCCTATATTATTGATTTTTAGATTTTTTTCTCTCCTAGTATTTACATTCTCTGATATAAATTTCCCTCTAAGCAATTTTCAATTTTATTATATTTTCAATTTTATTCAGTTCAAAATATTTTTCAATTTCCTTGGGGATTTCTTCTTTTCCTCATGTTTTATTTGGAAGTGTGTTGCTTATCCTCACAGAAAGCGGTTGTTTTTTGTTTTTTGGTTTTTTTTTTAATATTTTCCAGCTCTCTTTCTGTTGTTGGTTCTAGTTTAACCACAGTCAAGTCCTCAAACAGACATCATGTAATTGCTATTATTTTTTATCTGTATTATGTCCAGAATGTGATCTGTCCTGGTGAAAGTCCCATGAGGATCGTGTCCTTTCTGTCATTCCTAGCAGTGGTGACATAGAAACTCTAGTTACCTGAAACTAATTGATGCTTCTGTTGAATTCATTTGTGTCCTTCCTATTTTTTTCTATCTGCAGGATATGGCCATTTCTGATAGAATAGTGATGAAATATTAAACATTAAAATCTTCTGTCTTTTCACTTCTCTTAAATTTCAAGTATATTCAGCTAAAAGTGTTTTTTAAACATTGCCTTGGAATTTCTTTTCACAGTGTTCTGCTCATACTTGCATACGTGTTAAGAACCTCTGTTTCTTTGCACCGTAACTTTTGCACCCATGAGCTCGCAGCAGGAGTGCTTGGATGTGGCCTACACTAGACCAGGCCCATCAACATTGACAAAACCCCATTTTCCCATGGGGAGCTATAGATAGCTAATGGTTGCTGGGCACAGGGGAGCCATATTTCTTAGTGGTGTAGCTGGTGAATTGTCTTGCTTAGTAAAGCCCCACACATGGTTTTAAGAAAACATTGTGTGTCTTCTTAAAGCATCAGCTCTTTTATTGATCCACTCCGTGGCCTAGAATCACTATGTAGCCTGGCTTCAGACTTAGAGAGATCCCCTTGCCTCTGCTTCCCAAGCACTGGGATTACAGACCGTAGAGAATTGGGGGACGGTCCCTTGGCAATTTCAGTGTATCACTCCACTCTCTTCTTGCTTACTGAGTTCTTATAGGGAGAGCATGGTCCTTAGCTGTGTGCAGATCAGCTGTGGTTCTGCATTCTTTGGAGGACTGTTTCTTTAATTCTTATTGTTCTGAAGCTGGACTTTAACACATGCTGTGGGGATCAGGGTTCTGTTCGTTTGTTTCATTTAGTTTGGTTTTTGCTGTTTTATTTTGTTCTTTTTGACACTGATGCATCTTGGTGTTCTCTGAGATTCCTAGTTATGTGGTTTGGAGTCAAAAATCCATTTGAGGAAACTCTCATTCATATTGTTGAAATCGTACCCTTGTTTTGCTCTTCTTCTGGCTCCCCCTTACATGCATGTCACACTCCTGTGGTTCCATAGTTCTTGGTTTTCTGGTTTATAATCTCCTTCTCACTTCTTCACTTTGCTCATCG
Source organism: Mastomys coucha (assembly GCF_008632895.1). Taxonomy (NCBI): domain Eukaryota; kingdom Metazoa; phylum Chordata; class Mammalia; order Rodentia; family Muridae; genus Mastomys; species Mastomys coucha. The sequence continues at coordinate 20,622,075 of NW_022196912.1, read as the reverse complement.
GCTCTGGGAGTCTGTGTTTTCATATCCTCAGGCTCAGAACTACTTTCCTGAACATTAAGGTCACAAATAAGCCCAGCAAGGATAGTCTTCATTATAGTGGCTTTGATGTTAGTGTTTCATTACCTATCTGTTATTGCATGTCTATTTTTTCCATTAAAACCTGTAGCATATAAAGTCATGATTCCATCATTCTAACACCTCTATCATATCAACTCCAATCCTGCTGTATGTTCATTCTCTTCAAATTGTGTTTGCTCTTGTGTAATTATTGTGATGTCTTTTACTGGAGAGCTGATATGCTATACTGAATTAAAATGCCTCTGTCAGTATTCCTGTACTGAATAAAAGGACAATAGGTGAGTCTGTCAATATGTGAGTCTGCCCCTACACTATGAATTTCACAAGACTCCTTTCTGGAGTCTATGCCTCCCTTAGATGAGTCAAGGTGGCTGAAGGAGTCTGAGGTTGAGAACTTATCTTCTTCCTAGTAGGGTAGTCTATGATATGATATGATGTGATATGATATGATATGATATGATATGATATGATATGATATGATATGATATGACCAGAGGAGGAGAGGCTCTGGTATGGCATTTATATGTTTCTGCTTTTTTCAGTATTTTTTGAGGTTATACTATAATTATAACATTTTCCCTTCCGTTTTGTATATTCCTTCTTATGCCTGTGATTGTCTGGATTTCCCTTTCTATCTTCTACCTGAAGAGCAGCAGCTGGTCCTCTAACTTCCCTCCGCAAAAAGATTCAGAGTAGAGCTATTTCCTTCTGGTTGTCTGGCTTTGCATGGACTGAAACATCTACACTCCTCACACAACACAGTGGAAAATGGAAATCCCATTTCTGCCTGTCCTAATGGCTTTTCCAGTCTTTTCCTCTCTGCTAGATGGACACAGTCATTCTTAATGTCAACCATGTGCCCAGCTCTATCAGACTCTGCTCGTGCTTCAGTCGTAATGTGCTGCCTCTGAGAAAATAGGAAACCCAAGCTTGATACAGCCAGGGATAAAAGTAAACAGACTCCAAATAAGAAGCCCGGGGACTCCAGGGACGGAACGGGACGGAACAGGACGGAACGGGACGGAACGGGACGGAACGGGACAGAACGGGAAGGCACCTTTGCATGCTTGCTCAGTGCCAGGCTTTCGAGCTGCTTAGAGCTCTCGTCTCAACCCAGGAAAGTCTGGGTTGAGAAGAGTAGAGTACTCCACAGTGAAGTCATGCACCAACTCCATGAGCCGGCGAGGAGAAGAGAGCTGTTGACATTCTCGTCATTGAAGTGCTCTCAGGGATAGTTAGATTGTATATCTTTTAGCAGGACCCTAAGATGGGTGCGCAGAGATGAGATGTACAATCCTTGCTTCTCAGAAAAGCCTGGGCAGTTCACAAAGAGCATATGTCAGTTAAGAGAAGACAGATGTCAGTACCATCACTTAAAGTGTCACTTGTTGAAGGCCTAAGTTGTACTATGTATTGTCCCTAAAAGCTCTGGGAGAGGTACTCAATTTTTTTTCAAACTCTGATCATGTGTTTGCTTCTCTCAAAGTCTTATTTATTACTGGACTTGGATATAATAGAAGCTCTCAACTAGGACAGCTGACATCTCTCAGCAATCTGTTCCTGGTGTATGAGTGTATGTGTGAGTGTGTATGTGCGTGTGAGTGTGTGTGTGTGTATATATGCATGTGCGAGTGTGTACACGTGCGTGTAAGTGTGCATGTGTGTGAGTGTGTGTGTGAGTGTGTGTGTTTAAGCTTCCTTTATTCTCTTTACCAAACATTTAGCATATTCCACAGCCTCCTCATTTTGTTTACTACTACATTATTTCCTCAGAGTAATACATCAACATTTGTGTTGCAGGACACATGAAATAGCAAGTTGCTGAATGTGTGGTACTTTTGTTCTGGGCTTGCGTTCTTTGTTTAAGGGCCTTATGGCAAAGTATTGATGAGCATCATCTTTTTTAGTTGGGCCCCAACTGCTGAATCACAGTACTATCTATCAGTCCAGGGATACCCTTCTCTTTTTTGTCCTCAACAACCAAGTTGAGACAACTCAGACTGGCATCCACAATGCATTCCCGAACCAACTTGTCCTTCCTCCCTCCAGGTCTACTTGGTCTATAACAAGAATTCCCCTTACTCAACAGTAGGTGCATCTGACATGAGTCAAGATACGTTGCTTCATGGGAAAGTTTTGTTTGTCATTCCCACCTGGATTCCCACTGCATAGACCTCCCATTCTTCACCTCGAGCATCAGAAGCAACTTAATTTTTATAAATACTACATGGTTGCTATTATAATCCTTGACTCATAATCCACTACTTCTATCAGTTCTACCTAATTGCATAGCTCCTACTTAATGATCAGATTGCTGGATCTCCACCTTCATTTAGCCTCCCTGAGTTACATAAACCCAACAGTTTCTCCTGATGTGCCTGCCCTAAAGGTTAGTGAGGAACTCAACTGCCTAACTGCCCCCAGACCACAATCAAACCATGAGAGAAAGTCTGATTGAAGTTAGCATTCTCTTAACCAAGCTGAGAAGTCAGGTAAAAACTGAGGTGGATAAGCCAAGAGCAGAGAGGCCAACATTCTATCCTTACCACATAGCAGTGTCTGTGTTTACACCACCAGTGGTCACACACCAAGCTATGGTTTCAGACTAGAGGTTTATGAACTCTAACGTGGTTCACAAACTGTCAGGAGATCTAATTATCAGCTTCACGAGGCCAGCAGAGTGCCAACTGTGACAGCAGCTAAGAGAAGGAAGGAGGAGGGGTATGAGGCTGAGCCAGGCAGGGATGTTGTGGAATGATACATTTGGCACCTGTACAGGCAGTCTGCCAATCATCAAGGAAAGTGGCCAAGCCTTGAAGCATTGTGGGAAGGTAACACTTGGATAGTGCATATCTTCCAAAGAATCTGAGTTGCAGGCCTTTCCAGCAGGAAATTTCACACCAGGAATAAGAAGGCAGCATCTGCTTGCCTTAGCACATATCCCTAGGAGGAGAACTCATACACTGGCTTGCTTCATCCTTCTTCCCAGTAGAGCTAAGGTCCTCGGCATCCTTCCCAATTGTGCTTTTTACAGGATCCTGCTTTAGGGGTAGACTGTGCCCATTCCAGGATCCCACTTACCTTGGCAAAGGTCCGGAATCCCTGGAGGATGGGTCTGTAGCCCGTACAGCGGCAGAGGTTTCCTGCAGGCCAAGGGAAAAGTTGTCAGGTTAATGCTCCCTCCCAGGTGTGAGGAGTTTCTGACTTTGCTGCATGTGCCTGACCTTTGACATTCTATGACTGCTGCCTAGAAGGTCCTGTGCCTGCTTATATTTCTGTCTTCAAAACACCCATTCTGATGCCCTCCTGGAATGCCTGGAACAAGCCCACCCTGGCATTTCACCCTCTCAGTGAACTTCTCGAACTATATTACCAGTTTGCTTCCTCTCCAAAGTTGGAGTCCCTGGAGGAAAGGACTCCCATCTTTTCTCCTGTATCCCTCATACTTTAGATAGTACATAACATAGGACATAACATAGGAATCCAATGAAGCTTGAACAGGTGGTAGACTGAGATGTTGAATGGATAGGAAAACTTTCTGGATTTAATTCCCTAGATAGAGAGTTTCAATCCAGCCACAGGAGATGAATCAGGAAGCCAGCAACTGCTGTGGCTCAGCATCTAGTCTCTCTTTCTCCTGAGCAGCAATCACTCTGGTGAAGCTTGTTCTGATGGAAGTCAAGTGAAAGAACCCCATCTTATGAGACCCTAGGCCAGCAGCTCTCAACCTGTGGGTCACAACCACTTTGGTAACAGTCTGTCTCCAAAAATATTTATATCATGATTCATAACGGTAGCAAGTTTAGAGTTATGAAATAGTAATGAAAGTAATTTTATAGTTGAGGGTCACCACAATATGAGGAACTGTACTAAAGGGCCACAGCATTAGGAAGGCTGCGGAGCACTGCTCTAGACAGTTTCCCAAATGTCAGTGGTCCTCTATGCTAGCTGTCTTGGGACAATGTTGTCCCACGAAGGTTAGGATCTAGACATCACAGGAAACAGGGATCAACCTGGTCAACCAGAAGACTAACTTCCCAGCAGATCTTGGCCACCATGTTTTGTAGCCAGAGCTTTCTGAAGAGCAACACCTGGCATTCCCAGTCCATTCTTGACTATCATTGTATTGACCTGTTCAGGACCCATGTGCCATCCCACTCCTTGGGCTGTGCCTGAAGGTCCACACCTTGGAAGGCATTCTCGATCTCCTCAACAGTAGGCTCAGGCTGATTTCGGAGTAGTGTGTACATACTCATGACAATGCCAGGGGTACAGAACCCACACTGGGAACCATGGCTTCTGGCAATTCTCTCCTAAAAAAAGACAGATAACACATGCTCATGTTGTCAGGAACCTTGCCTCCTCAGCTCCATCATATTTGTTTAAGATTGTGAGGGTCTCCATCAGGCTCCCGAGCCCATCTGAGGCAGCACAGGATTCCTCATCTTCATGACAGGGATCAATCCACTAATTACAGCTAAGAATTTAAAAAGGTAATTCATATAAAAACTCTTTTATCTTTTTCTCTTTTTTATCCCCCATCCTTTCTTTCTGTTTATTAGCAATTGATCCTAGGACCCTGAACATGCTAGACAGGGACTCTATCACTGAACATCTGTAGATGTTTTCCTACTGTTTGTTTGTTTGTTTGTGATGGTGTCTCATTGTGTAGTGCAGGCGGGCCTTGAACTTGATTTCCTTCTACCTTAGTCTCCTGAACAGCTTGTATTACAAGCACCAAGACAATCTTAAACTCCTGATGTTGTCCCTGGCATTCTGTAGGCATCCATCAATGTTAGCCACTAGTGGACAAGTCCTTCAGAGAATACTGATTTTTCTAGCATGGGGTTTTTAGGAACTTAACCAGGTTCAAGTATCTTAAATAGAAACACTGTCCTGTATTCTTTTGGCTTCAATCACCATTCCTGAAGGACCACAGAGTGTGCCCTATTCAAACCCACCACTGCAATCCTGGTTTGTTCATCTTTGGAGCACAGGGAGAATATGAGAACTGGGGCAGGAGCTAAGCTGGGTTTGCTATTTGGGAGGGATGTCACAAAATTCCCACCCAAAGCTAGTGGGTTTTACTGCAAGTTCCTGTTCCTCATCCACATGACTTTCTTCTTTTTCTGTCTCTTGGGAATCTCTTTTGGTACTTGAATAAAACTGACAAGATGTTATAACATCTGTATCTGTCATCTACTCATTCATTTTGTGAACATTTAGTGGTCAACTAAGAACCTAGTATGCAGTAGGCATGGAAAGGTTGTATAAACAGAGAAGAGAGATGGTGAGAAATTACATGAAGCCCATACTATAATTGGGCAATATGATAAAAACGGAATAAGAAAAATCCCATGTGGTGGCCAGTGTTGTGCAGAAGATTTGTACAAGACTACATGGTCCTGAATGACTGGCATCCACTGATCCTGGTCAGAAAAGGCCACTCTAGAAAGAATCTCGAGTCTGGTTTCAATATCGCAGTTTAGATCAAGAAAAGAGAACTGTCAGCAAGAAGGCTTGATATAGCATGAGCTTGGCATGCCAGAGCAGCTGGGAGAATATGGGTGGAACCTGCTAACACTAAACATTTCGGGTGGGAAAGCAGCTCCTCACAAGCCAGGGCAGGCTACAGAACTTTCTCTGTATGATGGGCAGCCTTAGGAGATTTCAGCCAGCAGTGATGTGATTCATGACTTAAAAAAAAAAAAAAAAAAAAAAAAAAAAAGTCACTCGGGGCCGCTGGATGGAAATTGCATTCTAAAAGCAAACACAGAAATGGGTCTTTGGGATGTAGTATAGCCAGCCAAAAAGAAATAATGACATGGACCAAAGTATCGAGAGTAAAACTGATGGGGGAGGTATCATAGATGGTTTGGGTTGGAGAGTGGACCACACTTCTGGATGGGTAGGGTGTAGTATGTGAGAGGATCAAAGATTAATCCTAGATTCTTATCTTGAAAAATAGAATGGACTGCTTTGCCATTGGCTCAAATAGAGCAATACCCAAGAAAGAAGATGTTATGGACAAGACGGGTTTTTCCTACAGTTGAGATTAGACATTTGTGCCGTGGTATCAAGTAGGTAATTGCAAATGAGTCTAACTTCTGAGAAGAGGTCAAAGTTGAAAGTACAAGTGTGTACCATTTGCAGGTGGTGGGTGTTAAATGTACTTACTGTGAGAGTGTAAGAATGGAGAAGGGCAGGGCTGAGGTGAGAACCTGGGTACTGTGGCAGTCTGTGGGGAGCCAACAAGTCAATATATGATACCAATGGGAGTAAAGGAGAAAACATGGGAAAGCCAGAAAACAAGAAAATCAAATGCACTAGGAGTAGAATCTACCCTGCTGCTTATATGGAGATGAAATAAGAACACCAAGAGTAAGAGTTGGAAGGGCAGGTACAAATCCTGTGTTCAAACTACTCATTCTTCATCTCGCTACTGAGGAAAGAACAGGTTCAAATTAAGCTCACACTTCTCGCAGGTTGGGCAGGTTTAGAGGCGTCCCCTTTTCCTGCCTGAGAACCAGAGATGAAGCAATACCACCCTCACCCTGCTCTGACACCACAGACTGGATCATACGCTCCTCCTGTGGAACAGAACCTGTTTGAGCATCTACAGGCCCTAGTGCCTGGTGTCATGGAAGGAGACCAAGGAAGTGTCACCTCCTGAAAGGCATTTCTCTTCAAATGGTCAAGAGAGGACTAAGAACTGGGCTTAACTCTGAAACCATCTCTGCTTGCAACTTTTCAAAGAACTCTTGCGTCAGTTATCCTGGGGGAGGCTACTCACTGTTCTCTGCCTTCACCTGTTTCGTTGACCTAAGAGCATCCACCTTCTCTCTTCAAACCTCCAGATTTGCAATATAGTCTCCCTCATGGCTCCTGACTTGAGTCCAATGCTCAGGTCCAGTTCCACAGGGGAGAAAACCCCCAGTGAGATTTATAGGTATGTATGGTCGGCCCTTGAAGTTGCTGAGACTGTAGCTAACCTTGATTCGCCTGCTTCCTTCCCAGTACCAGGATTATAAGTGGACAGTGCATCATATCTAGTTTATATGGTGCTGGGGATCCAATCCAGAGCTCAGTGAATGCTAGGAAAGCAATCTGGTCAACTGAGTCACATAGCCTCTAGCTATCATCTTATCTTCATTCTCAAGAGAGTAAAGGTCTGACAGTCCATATTTGTGGTATTTAATATTGATTGATAACTTTATAGGACATATAATATAGGAAACAAACCTCTGGGTGTATCCCTCGAGGAATTATCTATATTAAGTTTGCCTTTGGTCAAGGCCATGAGTGCTTATCTAGATTAGTCAAGGTGGGGAAAGTGGCTCAATCCAAGACTGAATAAAAGAAAAAAAGCTAGCCAGATATGAGCATTCCACTGATCTCTGCTTCTTAACTATGGATGCAATGTGTCCAACTTCCTTAAGCTCTGTTCACCATGACTTCCCTACCATGGTAACGAGTACCCTCAAACTGTGAGTTAAAATAATTTCTCCCTTATTATTGTAAGTATTAAAGTAGCCCCGTTTCCTTTGTTCCCACTTTGAGCCTGGAACAATGGTAGCTGGCCCTTACTATTTATTTCTAGTTGCTTCTGACAGCCATTTTGCACTAGCAATGTGTAAAATAAACTAATTCAATATTTATATTGTCTGAGAGTGGGGAGTGAGTGGTACACCTGGAATTACCACTCCATACAACAGGAAGTATATGGGCTTATTATAGGAATCATGGAAATCTGGAATTGGAGGAGTATCAATTGTCAAATCATACTTAAGAACAAGATGTCCTTCCCTGCTTCCCCAGGTCTGGAGCAAGGATGCCCCTGGATATTAGATTCAGCTGAGTTGTTGTTGTTGTTGTTGTTGTTGTTGTTGTTGTTGTTGTTGTTCAGAGGGGGGTCATGCAGTATTAGATCACCCTGGCCCTAGCAATAGGGGAGCTTTGGGTATTAGTGCCTGCTCTCTCTACCTTAGTGCATCTAGAAGAGATTCAGAGGGGGCCCTGGAACAACCTCCTTTGCTCAGGCTGTGACGTTTCTCCCAACAAAGCTGCAGCCTTGGTCCAAGCTCCCCTGTAAAATGGTCTGGCTTTACATTTACCAACACACTCACCTGTACAGGATGCAGCTTCTTGGTGTTTCCTATGCCTTCCACGGTTGTTACAGCAACATGATGCAAGGAGCAGATGGGGGCCAAGCAGGCATTGACAGAAAAATGACTAGAGACACAGATTAAGGCCGTTTCATCGCCATTGAGGTCATCAGAGCAGTGCAGGGACTGCCTCAGGACTTGGGGACATTCTGAATGTCTCTCTGCTCTGTGCTATGTTTGTGTCTACTATTGTTGTCTTTGCCTCTCCATTTAAGACCCTAAGCCAGGAACAAAGGAGGCCCTGTTCCAGCTGAGAGCCTCCTTAGAGTCTCAGTGGGCAAGTCACAACCACACCAGCCTCAAACTGGAACAAAGGAAAATGGGGTACTTTAAGCAACCTCTAATCCCAACTCTAGCAGGCATTGAAAGGAACTTTCCAGCAGACTATAACCTTGAAGCATGCTCCTCTCTCTTGGCCCTTCCTTGGTTCTCAGCATTAGAAACACATTATTTCTGCTTTCATCCCTTCTATTCTTCCATTTCCCCAGGGTTAAGGTAGAGATGAGACTCTAGCCCCTTACTGTATCCCTCCCTTAGTTATCACTCTTTCATGAAAATAGACAACATCAGTTTCTTAACAGAATGCAGCTCTGTGCTGGGGACTGAAGAAGTAAGGCTAAATAACATGAAATCCCTACCCTGGAAAAGCTTGTAGTCAGTGCAAGAGATAGAAGTGGGTGTGGAGATGCGATGAAAAATCTGACGGTGAATGATTCAGGACTACAGTGTTGGAGGGCATTAAGAAGTCTGCACAGACAAGGAGGACCTAACTCAACCTTGGGGGATCAAGCAGCACTTCTTGGAGGAGATGCTGTTTGGAGTCCAGTATTTCCATGTAGAAAATTCCTGGGTGAGAGGACATGCAGGACAGGAAACAGTGTATAGGAAGATCAAGAAATAAGTAGGCCATGAGTTCTTCATATTGTTCATCTTGAGGAGTATTAGGCCCTTGATGGCAAAGAAAACGTGGGATGAACTCAGGGACATACTATGGAGTGTTGGAGAAGGATTTTATGGAATGTAATGTTAGCCTCGACTACAGAATGGTTGTTTTATCAGTAATCCAGAGCTTGGTCCCCAGTCATCATCCAGGAAAGATACCCTATAAGACATCATTCTATGATCTTTGTTCATGATTGGAGTCTTTGCAGAAGCACACATGCTCATACACTCACTCACAAGATGATCCCACATCCTACCCTCCTGTGGAGCATCAGGTAGCAGGCAAAGGATACATGATCTTGTTCTGAAGACGGTCATACTTGGAGATCATCACGGTGCATGCCCCACAGCCACCTTCTCCACAGCCAAGCTTGGTTCCGCACAGCCCCACTGAGCAGCCACTTGTTAAGGACACAGATCCAGAGAAAGGACTCTACAAACAGCTGGGAATGCTGGGCAGAGCCTCACAGGCCCAACTTACACACAAATGAAGCCCTTGATCCAGGAGCAGACCTAGGGCTTCCTCCATCCATGAGGTTGCACTGTACCATACAGATGTAAGAACAGACCAGCTGCACTGCAGATGAGTCAGTACCCACATCACACCATCCAGGACAAAAGTTCCAGGCTCAGAGTCTCCCACTGTCTGAGTAAGAGGACCTCGCATCTCAGACAGCGTATGGGGTATTGAGGTGAGCAGTGAAGCGCCTCAGCCATTCTGAGGACTTAACAAGGCTTGGATTTCTCACCCTGAAATCTACATGCTGATAAAGTCTCAGAAACCAAAATTAAAGCTGAACCAAGCTTTTGAATATCTCATATAATATATACAAATGAAAAATAAAAGATCGAGAACCAATAATGGACCTAGCTTTTATACATTTATACGGTGGAAAGATAATCTATTACCTTGTTAACTGATAGGCTATTCCAAACCCACAGCAGTCATGTGGCCATCTTTCTTGAGTCATACAGGCCTCTTTGTTGAGTATCTGTCAGTCCCTAAGCCCCAACCTCTCTTCTGAGGATGGGAGACACAGAGAATTATTAGCAGATAGCCTCATCCTCCATTTTCTAGATAAAACTAACAAGAAAAACGATATTGCATTGTAAATTTAAAGCTCTTGATTTCCACAGCAATTTGCTTAGGCAACAGCTTCTATTTCTCTACAGATTAAAATGCAAAGCACGAACAAGCTGAGGCCTAAGCTGTAACATGAGCTGCACAGTGTCATTTTGTGTGTTATAGTCCTCTGACTCAGAGTCCTCTGAATCCAGAGCTGTGTGTAATCCATCTCCTCCTCTGCCAAAGAGGCTTCCCAAGACCTCAAGAATGTTGTTTGCTTCTTTATTCCTTTATTCTCATTAACCAAGATGTATATATATACATATATATATGTGTGTGTGTGTATACATATATATACATACACACA
>NW_022196912.1:20608364-20611315 GCF_008632895.1 Mastomys coucha | reverse complement strand
ATATATATATATATATATTTGCAGCTGATGGCATGGTGCAGTCTAGTCTTTTATATCCTTCTAGCCTTGACATTTTTCTAGAAACCCTAGGCTAGGGATATCTCTCCTGCTCTCACTAATTAACTACTGGCCCAGGCTGCAATAAGGAAGAGGACTTTATACTTTCCGTGGCAACTTTCAGTTTTAAATGTCATTTGAGCTTTTGTTTACTAAGCCTGTCCACTGAGATAAGAAGTTTCTGGAGCTCTTAGGCTTCAGAAACAAAAACTGAAACTAATAGAGAACTAAAATGAACTCTGTTTTCGGAACACTCAACAAGCTCCTAGTGGGACTGGGCTGATAACCGCAGCCCCCTTTCCTATGCACTGAGCCCACACAGGAGCCACCAGGGCCACCTTCTGAGCTTCAGATATGCCCATCCCAAGTCATTCTCTATGCTGTCTGATAGCAGGGGAGTGGACCAAAGTTAAGGCCATGAATCTGGGCTTACTTCTGTGAGTACTGAGCAAGCGGGTCACTCCTACCTCTGGGGCAGAGACAAGGACACCATAGACAGATGTTGAAAGGAGCAGCAGGCCCCAGAGAATTGCCAGCCTGGATGAGAAGTGCAAGCCTGTAGCTTCCATCCAGGGTCTGCCAGAACTTGCCCAGAATATACTTAGTGAAAAGCAGGTCATTTAGTCAGTGCTGGCCCCACTTCCTGTAGGAGGGAGATAATGTTATATTTCCACGGAATTTCTGTGAAGATTGTGTGACATCAGCTATACAAACTTCTTTGAACTTTGCCTGTACATGACAAGTATTCATTAAATGTCAGCACCTATATTTTCTGTTGTTCTTGATCCAGGGTCCCAGAATACTTTAATAACCTGAAAGAACAAAAGATGTGGGATCCTACACAAGCCTTCCCCACAATGGATGAAGAGCAGCAGCCCAGGACACTCGACAGCAGTGGTTCTCAGCCTTCTTAATGCTGTGACCCTTTAATACAGTTTCTCATGTTGTGGTGACCCTTATTATTTTGTTGCTACTTTATAACAATAATTTTGCTACTGCTATGAATAATAATGTAATTATCTGACATGCAGGATATCTGATAAGCAATCCCTGTGAAAGGGTTATATGACATTCCCCCAAAGGGGTTGTGACACTCAGGTTGAGAACCACCTTTCTAAGGTGTCTCCTGCCCTTGATGTCCCTAAAGCCTGCCACCAAGCAACCGATGCCTTACACAGTACCCACAGCGATCATCCATTCTCAGCATGCAGCTCTTGTCTGGGAATGCTCATTAGTCATATAGAGTTTACCTAGTATATGGAAGGCCCTAAGTTCAATGCCCAACAGTGCAAGAAAATCAATAGAAACCCCTCTTCTGGTCTCTCCAGGCCTATATTGAGCCAGAGAGGCTCCAGGGTAATCCTGTTTGTATTAAACAAACGTCAACTAAAGAAGAAGCCCACAACTCCTAAGGCAAATGACTATGAAGCTGATGGGGGCTGGTGAGGAGGGATTTCATGGGCATAGAAAATCCTGGAATTACTAGACCTTTTTGCTGAAAAAACTCTGAAAGAACACAATGAACAGCCTCTCGTTTGAGAACTGAGAGTTTACAATCTAAGAAGGCAATGAATACCCAAGGTCTTCCAGCTATACTGAGTGCCACCGCTGTCCAGACTCCTTCGAGGTCACTAGGCAATTATGGAAGCTTCAGAGAACAGTCCCATAGTCCCTTCAACCTCATTTCCATTGAAGAGTCAGGATACACTTTCTTCTAAGGTAGACCAGAAGTGTTGTTTCGGGATCCGCATTTTTCTCCACCACCTACCAAGAAAATACATCCAAGAATCACCCTTCCATTCTTCTTCAGGTGATTTCCTCCCTTTCAATACTCACCCCAAAATGTGTAGTTAATGGACAGAGCATAGATAGACCCTGACATTCAAGACATCTTTTCTCAACAATCCCATAAAAAATGAACTATACATGAACTATAAAACGCAAGCATGCTCTTGGGTCCTAGAATTCCACCTGGACACACCACAGAAGCTCAGGTTCTATGCTGCCAAGAGCATCCTTTAAGTCAAACATGTCACCTCATTTCTCCTGCCTCTTCCTAGGATCATATTCTAGAGTTGGAGCTGTCAGCACACAGACTCTAACTTTGCATCCTTGAGTATGCCTGCTCAGACTCTGTGGGTGAAGAGAGAAAGCTGGAAATGTAGTCCATGCGTATAGCAAAGTGTTGTATGCAACAAGCTACACAGTAGCAACATGAGCAAGCTAGTACAGAAGAGCAAGATCTCAAGACAAAAAACCTATCCATGTGTTCAATAAGGTAGAAAAGGCCAATGTGAGATCCTCTCCCCAGATGGAAACCTTCAAAGAAGATCCAGGAGGGGCCATTTCACTACTCCCCATACTTAAAGGCAGAGAATTTATAATAAGAGATCTTTTAAGAGAACTGTGATATATATTGGTCCTAGAGTTTCTTCAAGTGGAAGGAAAAGAAACATCCGCTTCACACCTCAAACTAAAAGGAGGGATACCCTTTGTACCATACATAAATCCACCATCCCTCCTTCATAGTAGTGTCAGGGGCCAGACCAACCCAAGACTTTCTCAGAGGCCCCGATGGAAGAATGACAGGAACTTTAATTCTACGTCCTTGTCCAGGAGTGGACTTGGCAAGGCCAGGCTAGGGCTGGAGCCTGTATCTCCTCAGAAGAGTCAAGGTGGCAGCTTCTGGGGACCAGGCTCTTTCCTCTGGGCTATGGTTCTCAGCCCTAAGGCAGCCGTGCCTGCAGAACCCTGGGTTCTCTTTGCCAAGATTGGCTGACTTAGTTCTGCTGACTTTGACCATTTTCCCCTCTGCAAATAAAACATATAATGCTGTAATGCTGTCCTTCTTAAGAGTCCTGCTCAGCATGAATCATCAGCTATTGCTTCTGCTT
>NW_022196912.1:20550331-20608354 GCF_008632895.1 Mastomys coucha | reverse complement strand
ATTCTCCTGCCTCTGCCTCCCAAGTGCTGGTATTAAAGGCATGCGCCAACACTGCCCAACTAAGATTTATTTATTTATTTATTTATTTATTTATTTATTTATTTATTATATGTAAGTACACTGTAGCTGTCTTCAGAAAGTCCAGAAAAGGGCATCAGATCTCATTATGGATGGTTGTGAGCCACCATGTGGTTGCTAGGATTTGAACTCAGGACCTTCAGAAGAACAGTCAGTGCTCTTAACCTCTGAGCCATCTCGCCAGCCCAGTTTTCTCTATTTCTTAACCCTGGCTCTACCTCTTGATATGTCACCATTCAGGACCCATATTCTTGCAGGTTCTGAACAGCATAGGACATATAGTGGTCTTCCATATCACAAATAAAAGTAGACCTAGCATAATGTTGCTAACTAGAAATCATGTGTTTAAACTCCTACTTAAGCTTAAATGGACAAAGTAGAAGTATTGGTTTACATTCCCAGAGTTTAATAGGTTCAAGAATTTTGTTAGCAGTGGACATACTACAGACCATCCATGTTGTGGATAGGGTTGGCTTGAGAGTATTTAAGTCAGTCTCAGAAATGTTACCTAGAGGAAGTGACAGGGCAGATAATAGAAGTATTCTTTGTACAATGGAGTCTTCACGTTGGAGGCTGAGAGAAAGCAGAGAGCTTAAGAAATGTACATCACTCATGCCATGGGATACATGAGCAAACGCTCCATGCTGTAGTCCCTGAAGAATCTTTGAAGCCATCAAAAGAATTAGCTCTGAACAGTTGAAATGGCACCTTAAAATAGAGCCAGTTTAGTGAGATCCTTCTTGTCTCCTGAATCATTCTAAGTTGAGACTGTTTGGGGAAACTTTACTAGAAAATAAAATGGTGTGTGTGCATGTGTGTATTGTATAGTGTGAGGCGTATATGTATGTAGTCCATGTATGTGTGTGTGTGGGTACATACATACATACATACATACACAGAGATAGATAGATAGATAGATAGATAGATAGATAGATAGATAGATAGATAGACAGACAGCATAATAGGACATCAGTTGTCTTCCTCTAGCTCTCTCAGTCTTTCTATCTTCACACAAGCTCTCTCACTAAACCAGAAGCTCACTGTATAGGTTAGACTGACTGGTCCATGAGCTCTTGGGAATTGCCTGTCTCCAACCACCAATGTCAACATGTGCAGCCATTCTGGCTTTTTGTATGGAAGCTAGGGATTCAGATTCAGTTTCTCATGCCTGCAGAGCCAGTGTTCTTAGCTACTGCACCACCTCCCTAGTCCCAATATTGGTATTTTTGTATTGACTCCAAATAATACATTCCTGAAACTTGCAGGATTTCCCCTTCTGTAATGTTTAAAGGAATGTGTGAGATACAAAGTATAATCCTTAGACAAATATTATGTTCTTTTTCTCATTTGGTATCCATAGATTTTATCAGTATGTAGATGTATATGTATATGACATGACAGTACAAGTGAAACTATGTAGGGAAAACGGGAACTAACGGGAGGGGGGAGGGGAGGAAGTGGAGTATATGAGTAATATGATCAACATACAAGATATACAAACATACAACATACTTCTATAATTTTTAATTTAAACTTAAATTTAATGTTTTCTTTAATTAGTGTCCTTTTATGATGACACCCCAGGATCTCAACTTGCTCAATATCCTGGTTATTAAACTTCTTTTCTTGGAGAAGTCATGAATGCAAATAAAAATGACCCAAAATGACCTTTATCACCCTCCTGGTGGGTATCAGTGACCTTGAACTATTTTTCCCTATCTTTCTCCTTCCTCCTTTCTAGTATATCACACTAGTCTCAAACACACACACACACACACACACACACACACACACACACACACACACACACAATGCCCACTAAGACAGTCTAAAAATTCAAGGGAAGTTCCTCAGAGTCTCTAAAGACCCTTTAAAACATGTCCTCACTTTTAGCTGTCCTGCCTCCTACTTCCCTGGCAAGTCAATCTGACTGAAGATAAAAATCCATCTCATATCTCCTAGTCCTGTGCCTTGAGCATCTCTCTCTTTCTCAGACATCTTGACTTGTGGGGAGACTTCATATGCACCCCTAGTCAAGGCTTTCTACATCACCACTCTCCCTTGAATCTCTATGAAGAACAGCCACGCTACACTGGAGCTGTGTCTCAGAGCTTCCCACAGTGTGCCCCATGGAACAATCTCAACAGAAAGCCCAGAGGGAACACTTGGCGGGTGTCCCAGTTTGAATCTGAAATATTCTCTCCAAGGCCATATTTGGAGCACTTGTTAGCCAGCTGATGGGGTGGTTGTAAAACCTTCAAGAGCTGGGGTACCTAGTGACAGTAGGTCATGGGGTTGGGGGAAGACTTTGGGGGCTACACCCAGTCTCTGGGGCTTCCTCTCCTCATCTGTCATACTATGAATAGTGGCCCCTTCCCTCTATTTACTTTGATCATCTGCCCAAGTGTATGAGGCCTATTTGTGGACTAAAGCCAATGAAACCATGAGCTGAAACAAACCCTTCATTCCTTCCATCAGGATTCTGAAGATATTGTGGTGCCAGGGATACAAAAGGAACTTACACTGTCAGGGAGCAGGGTCATAAATACTTGCATTGACAGACCAGCAACATGGCTCAGTGGATAAAGGTGCCTGCCACCAGCTTGGTAACCTGAGCTGAGTTCAATTAATATCTTCTTCTCTCTGTCTCTCTCTTTCTCTCTGTCTCTGTCTCTCTCTGTCTCTCTCTGTCTCTCTCTCTGTCTCTGCCTCTGTCTCTCTCTCTCTCTCTCTCTCTCTCTCTCATACACACACACAGAGAGAGAATAAATACAACATATAATTTAAAGAAAAAATGAATGAGTAGATTGCTCTGAAAATCTGAACTTTAAAAAAAATAATGATTGCTGGGTATTGTGTGGTGTTGTAGTAGTTCATGCTGTTAGTCACAGCACTCAAGGCTCACAGGTAGGCCAATCTCTGTAAGTTCAATGCCAGCCTGGTCTACATAGTAAAACCATGTCTCAAAAAAAGAAAAAAGGAAGGAAGGAAGGACGGACAGATGGATGGATGGATAGATGGAAGGAAGAAGGTCCTAAGAGATGATAACATATTATATACATTAAACCTATAATATTAAAATTATAATTAATCAATGAATACATAAAGCTGCATGGCTCCAGCTATATTCTCTTCCTGTAGAGATTTCTCCTGCATCCCTCTCAGTAAGACTAGAATCCTGGCCCTTTAACAGGGCATCACCACAATGCTGGTGAAATATTGGGCAACTCTCCCTTCAGTACTGACTCCAAAAGAGGACAGGTCAACAAGGTCCTCACCACTCCCTGTACCTGAGCCTATACCTGAGCCCTCCCTAAGCCCACTAGTGCAGACAGAACCATGCACAAGGTCGAAAACAAGGAAAGGAAGAGGTTCGCTAAGGAGAACCAGCTGCCATCTTTCTACCGCTTCTTTGGTAATTTCTTTGCACAACATCTATGGCCCAACGCCTAGAACATCTTGAAGAAGGAAATGAATCTGAACTTACTCAATCTGCCTCTGCTCACCCAGACCGCCCTGCTTGCTCATGCTCATTACTACTCACTAATTTGCCCTTAATCTCTTCATCCTTCCAGCAGTTTCTGGAGAGCTCACACCTTTCTAAATGACAAATATGGCTGGTTATTTATCACGATAACCTGAAAGGATCAGAAGCTCCCAGGGATAGAAGGGATTTGGTATGGAGCTACACTCTAAATATCTCAAAATCACTTCTCTACAGTGCTAATAAAATGTAAGGAGAAGCAATTTCAGCCAAGCCAGTTCACCCCCAAAATACTCCTTTCTAGACACAGAGGCTAACAGCAAGCTATCCCCTCAGGAGAACAGTGGGTCACACACAAATCAACACCTTAATATTCCTTAGAGTAAGCTATGACCTTCAGAGTACTTTGAACTTGCCACTAGCTCACTGAAAAAAATTCATTTATGAAAGTCCCAAAGGTGATGTCTGTGTGTACACAGTATTTCCACGAAACCAGGTTAACAACTGTTTCTTAAACCACTGTGATATAACTGCTAAACACAAAAGACATTTAAAATCTTGAGGGTGAAAGCCTTACTATACCGACAGCTTAGGCATTTCACCCTAGCTCTTGCCTTGGTGCCAGCTGCCCAACCCAAAAAAGCAATATATCAAAGAGATCCAGGGATCCAGGGGTGGGATCACTCACACTGAATCTGCAGGCTTTACAGTACTGGTGTTGAAATCACTCCTAAAGTTTCCATGCTAGTTACCCAAGCAGATCCTGGCAGTCTAAGTCCTTAGGAATTCTTGGAAGCACATGTTCATTCTTGCAGATTTCCTCAGAAGTTACTCAGTCTCTTCAGTCAACACAAAAGTGTCAACATAACAAGACAAGTAAAATTGTTTTTTGGGGGGGGGTCTTTTGGTCCACTCGTGGCTAATAATGTCCATGTGGCCAGTTGCAGTGGGGGAAATGACAGTTCTTCTCATGTGATCTTAAGTGGGGAACTCAGTGCCACCTTGAAGGGAGGCAGACAGCACCGAGACAATACACTTAGCTTGCTCCTTGCCTCCCGGCTCTGAGTTGAAGTTACAAAGATTCCCAGGCTACCAGGAGCCTGTGGATCCCATACTACCTTGCCTACATTCACAAGTCACATTTAAGGGGTTTGCAATATTTACATATAGAACTGAGAGATGGTGGTCGGGGAGTCCTTTATGAAACTAATAATGACAGTAATGGCTTGCCACAAGGTGTCAGTATATGTTGCCACACAGTAAACCAGTTCTAGCTGTTAAATCTATATACAGGATCCAATCAGTGGCTATGTGTGTTTCATGTCCTGGCATTAGCATAAAAATGCCTGCCTGCTGCTGTTCGTAGTAAAGAGAGCCATGGAAACACTAGGCTAGACTTACTTAAACACAGAAATCGAGAAGTGCTGGTGCCTCCTCCTCCTTTCCCACCTCTGAGCCAGGATATCCACTAGCACAGAGTGGACATCCCTCTCTCTTCCCTCCCCTTCCTCCCTTGCCCTCTGGGTGTCTTGTCTGTGTTCTTCTTGCTCAAAAGTTACCAAACTACAGCAGTACCTTTTAGGTGATAAAATGAGACCAAAACAAATCAAAGTGTCCACATAAGAGAAATTCCACATGTCCCTTCTCAGACAACAGAATCTCTAGACCGAATGTCAACTCCCACTTACCTTTTTGCCATTCACAAAGAAGACCAACTCATCTGTGATGGTCTTCGTCATCGTGGCTGCTGGAGTCACTGAGCTCCTGCGAGATACTCCTCGTAGATATCACTGCCCTGCAACTTGAAAGATACGCCTCCCAGCAAAATGAAACAAAGTTACCCAATGAGAAAGAACCAGCTCCAGGCATGGACAGTTCTTGGCAAGAGTCACAGGTTTGCACAATCCAGGAAGGACACGACAGCCACACCGAAGATCCTACTCTGCCCTCCTAGTCAAAGTGCACAGAGGAAAGTGCAGGCATAGATTAGGGAGGCCTGCGTCTTGGCACCAGGTGACTGAATTCTGGGCACCTGCCCTTGTGGAACCTGCTTCATCCTCCTCCCACTTGCCGTACCGGGAAGAGAGAGGGAAGAAGCCGTTGCCAGCCAGTGAAGCTGATTCACTCTCTTTCCATCCACACTTGTTATTTTCCCAAACCAGCTCACCCTGACACAGACTCGCCACTGGCATGCTCAACTCCTTCTCTCAGGGTCTGGTGGAATGTGAAGGTCATAGACATGGATCCTCGTGTCCAGACTCAACCCCTGACCTTTGACTATAGACTTATCATGTATCGCCTGCAGAATTCCAGCTGTTTCATCCTGAAAAGGGACGTCAAATGATACCAAAAGCAGAAAGCTGAAAAACAAAAGGTCTCTGGGGTGTGCCTTATAAACATGCAGAGAACAGAAACATTTATCACTTTTGGACAGTCACTGGAACAATCCCGATAACAAATCATGTTCAAGACTTTCACAAAATTTGTCAAATTATCAGAGGAACATGTACACCAAAACATACTTCAAACACCAAGTAAATAAAAAAGCTGATACAACATAATCACAGTCTGTTAATAGAGCTGAGGATCCCACCCCAACCCCGTCAACTACCATTAACTTCTGGTGTAAATGCCTATGCACAGCATCTGCTCAGGAGACACCGTGGGTGCTCCCCGCTCCACTCTTCCCACGACTCCATTCCACCCACCTTCACATCAGCAGGCACTCTGTCCTTCCCCAGCCCTGCAGTCACTCAGTTACTCAGCCAGCCTACAGGGGGACACTTCTCATCATCCTGGAAGACCACGGAAAAGGAGGGAAAGCACATGAGTCAGATGTGCCTGGTGCGGCAACAACATCTTGAGAAATAGGACTCCTGGGACAGTCACATCATCAGCACAATGCTCCTCGGCTGGCACAGCCCTGACAGAACCAAGAACGAACTTATTTGTCAGTCAATCCATATCCCAGTTTGCCCCCCTGACCCCCGAGTAGGCTAAGGCTCATGCACCAAATCCCTTTAAGGTTCTCGGTCCCGGGCAAATGGAGATTCTGGTCATCATAAAACAGTGCTTGCTAGCCGGAGTCAAATTCCCTACAGAATGGGCCATTTGACTGTCTGGGATGTTAGTGACATGGCTGGTAGGGCTGTTGTTGTTGATGATGATGATAATAATATGATGATGATCATGATGCTTCTGAGAGCAGGAAAAGGAACGAAACATTCCAAGCCCAAGACAATCCTTCACCATAAAGAGTTGTCCAACCTAAATGTCAAGGAAAGCAGAGGCAGAGACATGGTGATCTGGAAGGGAAAGGGTGGGGAGAGGGACTAAGGCTGACCCTGAGGTGTGTTTTGTAACTCCCTGTGCCTCACACTCCTATGATGGACTGGCTCTTCTGTTCACTGACTCATCTTCATGAGCTCTGCCTTTCCCCATAGTCCCAAGGAAAGCTGTGAAGGCTGGGTTGAGTGTCAGCACCGTCATCTTTGCAAGTCACTGCCTTGGGTTCGGTGGCCTTATCCACAGACATGGCTAACTGTAACTACTCTGAAAAATCAATTCTGCCAAAAAGTAAATAAAGATGGCAAACTGTTCCAGCAGATGTTGGGCAAGTGCTGGATAAAGGATATAGGAATGTGAAACTGAGGGGTTTATAATGCCCGCAGTACCCTCCCCTGCCGTAGTCTGAAGGCACAAGTAACCTGACTGAGGTAGGAACAGATGAAACTGAAAGAGATGAGAGATTAGCTGGAGCCAACCTCAACCCTTGGGGAGTCGCCTGCCAAGGGAAGGAGCAGCCCACAGACACAGCTCCAGAGAGAGGGAACAGGACTCTAAAGCTGGGAAGTTCACACCATACACCACGCTGGACCCTATGGCTGCTGGTGCCTTGTGGAGCCAGAGACCCCATGGAACCACAGGAAGTAGATGGGTTTCAGCCACGAGATACGAGTAGACCTAAGACATACCAACTATGACTATAGCTGGAATGTGGTCAGGAAACCAGAAGGAGAGATTCTCAAAAGACTCCCCACCCTGACCACAACTGAGAGAAGCTATGTGGATGACAGGAAGCCTGTGGTGGAACTTGCTACAATGCACTGATGGACCTGTAAATATGGGATTGTGGGTTTCTCCTAACCAATAAGAAACATTGACTGAGAACATACTCATACTTACTTCCACTCATTGATCATCTGCATTCATATGGCTGCTTTTTATTTTATTTTTTATATATATCTTAGATTTTTTTTAACTTTTTAATTTTTTTCCTCTTAGTATGGTATGAACTTATATTTTAAGGAAAGCTCTCTTAACTTCCTGTTCTCTAAATTTAATGTAACATTTCTTTGCTGCTTTTCATACATCTCACCTATATACTTAATTTAATTCTTACCCCCTCCCCTCCTATCCCATCTTCCACAGCCCCTCACTTTACCACTTAAATATGTGTCATTGCCCCCCAATGAGAACTCTACTTCTTCTGGCTTCAAACTTTGTAGGAAACACCAGTCAAGAGCATGGTATCCCCCGGCAGCCAGCCTGGGGACTTACAGCAACTTGTAATAGCTGCCCTTACAGTCAGCTTGGGGGAGAATAAATCTAAGTGAGAACAAGCTACCAAAAATAACACAGAAATACATAAAGCAAAGATAGAAACCATGGGGAAGAAGAAAGAGCTGCAAACCAGAGAACAGATACTCCTCAAGAGAAGCCCAAAGCACACCAAGGAGACACAGAAAGCATAAGAAGATATTCCACTATGACAACCCACAGCTGAAATCTTCTTAACAATAGAAGCCAAAGATGATAAGATGTTGAATTGCATACACATCCAAAAAAAAAAAAAAAAGATTGCAGAGTTTTACCAAAAAAAAAAAAAATTTTTTTTCCCAAAGGCCAAATAAAGGATGCAAATAAACAGATAAGAAACTTAGCGTAACTTATGAAATTGATTCAAGACACAGAAAGAAAGTTGCTAATATGGTATGGCTATAAGAATCAGTAACTTGGAGGAAAAGAGTAAAATATGGAAGAAAAATTACCAAGGAAATGCACAGTCTATACGAGGAATAGTGGGATTCTGGAAATGAAATAATCAGGTGACAAGTAACACAGCAGAGCACCATCAACAAACATGACCAAGGAGAAGAATTCATCGCAAGAGTAGACACCAAAGTTGAGACAGTAACGCACACAGACATATAAAAGGGGAACTGGGCCAGGGAGATTTCTCAGTGGCTAGAATGCTTGTATGAAGTGTAGACTTTGGGTCCCCAGAGCCCACGTAAGTGACTAGTGGGCATGCAAGCCAACCTGTAATTCCAGCCTGAGATGATAGATATAGAAAGTCCCCAGAACAAGCAAGCTAGCAAGACTAGCCATACCGACAAGTTCTGGGTCTGATTTTGAGACCAATGGACATCACTATGCATGGCCATACACCCAAGAGAACAAAGTCAAGACTACCTGGGATGGAAGAAAATGACAGACAATCAAATGTCCTAGACAACCTAGCCAATGAAATTTTAGCCAAGAATTGCCTGAATCTAGAAGGGCAGACATACAAATAGAGGAAGCTTTCAGAACCCCAAGCAGTCAGGACCAGAGAAGAATCTCTCTAAAATGTATCATACTCAAAATATCAAAAATACAAAACAAAGAAACAATAAGAGGAAAATGCCACACACAGAGATATAAACATTAGAGTAACATCAGAACGGGTGACAGCAACCATAAAAACATAGAATAACACATTTGAATCCTTAAATTATTGTTAGCCAAAATTGCTACACTGAAAACAGATGAAGAAATAAGAATATCTCAAAATAACACAAGTCTACACATACACTAAATAAATAAATCATATAATTCATAACAACTAGGCCAGCACTAAGAACAATCTTTAATTATACACTGAGAAAGAAGAAAGAAAGTTTCACACATGAGAAAGAATGCATTCTATGAAAGGAACAAAGGAGACCGGAGAAAAAATCAATTGCATCCAACACAGCAAACTTCCAACACTGACAGAAACTGAAGAAAAGAACTGCCAATCATCCTACCACCAAGAGCAACAAGCAACAAAATCATAAACAATAGCAAACCCTTAATAATTATAGCCTTGGATACCAATGGCCTTAAGACAGTAATTAAAAGACACAGACTAATGGACTGTATTTTAAAAAATGATCCAATTATCTGTGGTCTCCAAGACACTCACATAGCTAGGGAAGTAACTGAGAATCAAAGGTTGGAAAGCAAACTGTCAAGCAAACAGAAGCCACAAACAAGCTAGTAGAATGATTCCCATATCTGATTACATAGATCTCAAACCAAAACTAGTCAGAAGAGACAAGGTAGTTGACTGGGTATTAATAAAAGGAACAGTTCATCAAGAGGATATAAACATAAATGTTTGTCTTGAATCTTGAGACCTCAGTTTCATAGAAGACTACATAAACCGAGATAAACTTCATCACGGTCAAATGGAACTAATAAATCTACAGAACATTCCACCCAGCTGATAGAAGTGAACTTTCTTTTCAGCCACAGTTGGAACCATCTCTAAAACTGACCACATTATAGGCCACAACACAAGCCTTCATAAATACAAAGCAAAAAACAAAAAACAAAATAATCTCCTACATTGTATCAGATCACAGTGGACTAATCTAGAAACCAATATCAAGACTAACCTCAGAAAATATACAAATATCTGGAGACAGAACAATATGTTTTTAAATAGAAAATATGTCATTGAGGAAATCAGGAGAACTTAAAAATTCCTAGAAACAAACAAAAATTAACCACAAAAATTAACAAAATTAACCAACTTCTAGACAGACTAACCAAAAGAGACACAAATTAATAAAATTAGGGATGAAAACAGCATTAGTCTATTGCATTGTTGCAATAGTCTAATGAGGGCTTTGAAATTTTATATTCTTGGAAAAAATGAAAAATCTAGAAGAAATGGATAAATGTCTGAACTTATATGGCCTACCAAAATTAAAGCCAGTTTATTAAATACCATAAATAATCTGAACAGAGTCATGACAAGCAAAGAGACTAAAGCAAAATTAAAAGACTCTCCACAAAGAAAGTCTCAGAGCTAGACCCATTTATTTCCAAATTCTACCAAACTTTCAAGGAAGTTCTAATACCAACACTTCTCAAACGGTTCCAAAGAATCAAAAATTAGAAGGACCATTACTGAACACAGTCTACAAAGGCAGTGTAATATCAATGCCAAAACCAGTCAAAAACACAACAAAATAGAAAACCACAAAACAACCTCCCTGATGAATATGGATGCAAAGCAATCCTCAGCAAGAGCAACAAAGAAGAGAACCGTGAAGAACGTCCACGTCTCTAGATGTCCACACTTCATACTGTGAAGATGACTTTACTTCCTAAAGCAATCTATAGATTTCATGTAACCCTAATCAAATTCCAAGGACAGTTTTGACAGAACTTGAAAAGAACCATCCTAAAATAAATATGGAAACACAAAGAACATGACAGCCAATACAACTCTAAGGAGCAATAATACAAACAAAACTATCAAGTGGTTTGGCATCAAACTATGCAACCATAGTGCCAAGGACAGCGTGGTACTAGTGTAAAAGCATACACATAAGCCAATGGAATGTGGTAGAACTCCCAGAGGGAAACTCGCTCAGCTATGAGCATATAAACTTTGACAGAGGTATAAAAAGGCATGCACTGGAAAAACAATAGCCTTGCCAAGAGATGCTGTTGACAAAACTGAGTTCCTACTTGCAAAAGAAAGAAATCAGACCCATATTTCTCACCTTGCACAAAACCCAATTCAAACTGAATCAAAGATCTTCATTTGAAAAGAGTAATGCTGAAATTAGTAGAGAAAAACACTTCAGGATGTAGACATAGGCAATAAATTGCTAAACAGAGTCTTGATAGCACAAGAAACAACCCCAAGAATTGATAAATGGCATTATATGAGATTGTAAAGCTTCCGCACAGCAGAAGAGATCATCAGCAGAGTAAACATGTCGACAGAATTTTAGAAAATCTTTATCAACTATATTTCAGAAAAGGGATATACAAAGAATTAAGAAAAGTAAAGACAAAAACTGCAAATAAACAAATGAGCCAATGAACTGAGAAAGCAGTTCTCAAAAGAAGTACAATTTGCTGATAAATATTGTTTTCAAGTGTTCAACATCCCTAGCCATCAGGAAAATGCAAATTAAAATTTTCTTTTAAAAACATGATTGAGAGCAATATAGAAAGACAACAATAAAGTGTAACCTCTGACATACACATGCACAAAACAGACACTCAAATACACCACATGCATTTTATATGGTCTGTGTGTCTGTGTGTCTGTCTGTGTGTGTGCACCTGCCCCAGTGCACATATAGAGGACAGAAGACAACGTTCAGGAGCCAATTCTCTCTGTCTACCATATTGGTCAAGATGATGGAGATCAGTTTATTAGACCTGACATAGCCTTTAGTGGCCCTTAACTTTTAAATAAAATAAAACAGCATGGAATTCCAGTCAGAAAGCTACCATTGAACAAATTAGTTCTGTGCAGAATGTGGGAAGAGAAGGATTCTCATCCACTGTTTGTAGGGTGTAAACTGGTACAGACAACCATCAAAATTGGTGTGGAGATTTCTCTAACAACTAAAAGTAGTTCTGCCATATGAGCCAGCTATCCCACTCCTGAGCGATTACCCAAATGAGGCTACATCCTACCACAGAGGCATGTGCACATCTGTTTCTTGCAGCTCTTTTCACAATAGCAGGGAAATGGAATTGCCCTACATATCCATCAATAGATAAATGAGTTGAAATTCTGGTACATAGATACGACTTAATTTTATTCAGGCATAAAGAAAAATTAAAATGTGAAAATTTCAGGAAAATGAGTGGAACTGAAAAACATATTAAGCTAGGTAACCTGGACTCGAGAAGACAAATACCATGTATCCATACTCATATTCAGACCTAAGCTTGAAGTTGTTAAATATGTGTATCTAGGTAGAAGCAAAGGTGATGTCTTAGTAATGATTTATTACTGTGATGAAACTATGACTAAGGTAACTTATAAAAGAAATCATTTAATTGGGGGCTTTTTTACAGTTTCAGAGGGTTGTTGGTCCATGATCATCGTGACAGGGATTGTGGTGTTAGGCAGGCAGGCATGGTGCTGAAGCAGT
Organism: Mastomys coucha; assembly: GCF_008632895.1. NCBI lineage: Eukaryota > Metazoa > Chordata > Mammalia > Rodentia > Muridae > Mastomys > Mastomys coucha. The sequence goes on along the minus strand of NW_022196912.1, from coordinate 20,595,574 downwards.
AGCTAAGAGCTTACATCCTAATCTGCAGTCAGTAGGCAGGGGTGGGTATGGGGAGGGGAGTTGGGCCTCACACACTTCTTCCAACAAAGGCCATGCCTCCTATTCCTTCCCGAACAGTTCTACTCACTGGGGGACAAGCATTTAAACATATGAGTGTCTGTGGCCATTCTCATTCAGATCTCCACAATACCCAAGCAAAAGCAATGTGAGACAGAAGGTAAAGCATGGGGGAAGGGAACAGAACACAAGAGGAGTTAAAGGAGAAGGGAGGATACTTGGGGTGAAAGGGAACATTGGAGACAGGAAGAGAAGCGAAGACTTAGGAGCAGAGTGGGAGACTTGATCAAAAAGGAGCAGATGAAAACGTCATATGGAAACTTGTGACTTTGTAAGCTAATTTAAATAAACTAATGAATAAGAAAGTCAAGGAAGACAAAGCTTAAATAGATTATTTATAGCAGACATAGAACATAGGCAACTTTCTCTGGGATGGAAATAAAACTCCATTCTGTGTGTGCAAAACATCAAGTGTGAAAGAGAAGTACATTTTAACTATGGGTTACACTGTCATGCAGAGATTTTATGTCCAGAATCACCAGTCAGAAGCTCCAATACTAAAATCTAGCTTTGACAAATGAGATCAGTTCATATTTGGCAAAACATTTGCAACCACTTTCTCTGTGACTTTGAATCTTTTTAATTGACAGATAAAACTGTGTATATGTATAAAAGGTTTTGAAATAGGCATGTATTTTGGAATGGCTCTCTTGAGGTAGTTAACAAATGCAATAAATCATTGCTAACATTTTTACAGTTTGAGCACAACCTCTAATGGTTCTCAAGATGCAGTGTACTGTTATTAAATACAGCCAGTGAATGTCTTACTCTGACCTAACTAAAAAAAATGTGTACTCTTTCGCAAACTTCTCTTCCTCCTCTCCCATACCAGCGTCAGGTAATGATGATTCTTCTCTCTGTGTCTGTAAGACTGACTGTACCCCACACAGAAGTGAGACCCAGTGCTAATATCGAAAGAAATGTGTCTCCCTTATGCTGTTTCACATGGTAGCCTTCTGAAGCAGCCATGGATTCTGACACACAGAAGCTCTTTAGCCTAACATAATCTTGGTTTTCTGTTGTAGCTTTTGTCTCCTGTGCTTATGGATTGACCTCCTAGGACGTCTATGCAGACACACAGTTTGCTCTCTGTTGTATTCAAGCGGTTTATAGTTTGTGGTCTTGTGTTTTAGTCTTTCGTGCCTTTTTTGTTGAGTTTTTTTAATACGGTGTGATATACAGAAATAATTTCATTTAAATATGGATATCCAATCTCTCCAACACCATTTATTTAAAATTCTGCCATTTCTTCATTGTATACTCTCAGAATCTTTGCCACCCCACTCCACAAAAATGAAATTTTTTTAAATACATGCATGGGTGTGGGCCTATAGAGCTAGACATCTTGGATTTTTTTGGTTTTGTTGTTTTTTATGTATGTACACTCTGATTACCACAGTAAAACAATATGTTCTAAATTTAAGTATATGATGCCTCTGGTTTTGTGAGGTTTTTATTTTAGCAATTGTTGTTAGTTTTCTTCAGTATTTTTTTGCCTCTATGGATTACTTGTGATTGTGTGTGAATTTGTTTTTAAGTAATTTGAAACTGGAGAGATGGTTCAGAGGTTCAGAGCATTGCTGCTCTTCCAGAAGACCAGAGTTCAGTTCCTAGTCTCCATGCTGGGCAGCCCACAAGCACCTATAACTCCAGATTCAGGGGATCTAATACCTTCTTCTGGCCTCTGTGGGTACCTGCCCTCATATGCACATATACACACAGACATATACTCAGACATAGATGCACACAAAGACATAAATAAAAATGTATTTAAATACTTATAGCCTCCATTTCTCTAGTTTTATGTGAAAATATTTCCCTTTTCAACTTTTTATTTTTTGCTTAGTTTTTAAAAATATACATCTTAATCATATCTACCCCAACACTGTCCCCTAATGTATCTCCCTTCAAGCCTTCTTGATTGATTGATTGATTATAACCCACTTAATGCTGCCCATATACACAAGCTGTAGAATCATCCACAGGGATGTGGGTAACCTGTCAGTGACCACCTTACCAAACAAAAAGAGACCCTTTACCCATTATTGGTCACCAATCCTCAATAGCTCTTCAGCAGGAAGCCTGCTCCACTCCATACTGGGATTCTTAACTAGCTTGATCTTATCCAGGTCTTATGCAGATATTCATGGTTGCTGTGAGTTCATATATGGCTCAGGTATGTCATTCTTGAGGACATTCACAACTCTCCTCCTCAATGCCTTTGTCCTTAAGACAAATGCCATTTAGATCAGTTCTCAGCATAAGTTATCCGTACAAAGCAAGCCTGCCACTCAGGAAAACAGCAGTTCCCACGAGGCTGCTGGTGAAACTGTTTGTACTATCCAGCTGTCCAGCTGAACTTCTGATCCACTGACTGTTCTCCTCAGCTGAGAAATTAAACTACTTGAAGTATTTTAAGCATGGGAGACTTTAGATCTTCAATATGTACAGTCAGGGGTTCACAAAGTCTTTGTATATCCTAAAAGTAATGGTTAATATTCACTTTAAGAGATGTATGTTTACTTCACATACATATATATGTTACATTTGATTTCTAGGTTAACTAATACTATTTTTGTCCTGTATTGTCTTATGCCCTTAGCCATGAACTAAAGTATATCAAATGCTATAAAGTTGTATTATTCTAATCACTCCTGTGATTGCCTAATCTTTAATATAAAACTGCTCTCAAAGGCTCTCAAGGCTCTAAAGAAAAATAGAAAGATGATGTGCTACAGCCCCACAATTCCCTGAAGTCTTCTGGAAAAAATATAAAATATATATAATACATATATATGTATAATATATATACACATATATAATATATATGTATATATGCATGTATATATATAATATATATGTATATATATGCATATATATTTGCTTGTTTTTCAAAACAGAGTTTCTTTGTGAACCCCTGACTGTCCTGGAACTAACTCTGACTTCAAACTCAGAGAGATCTACCTTCCTCTGCCTCCCAAGGGATGGAAGCAAAGGTCTGTGCCATTGCCACAGGGCTCATCTGTATTATTAAAGTCTACATTTGCACTAACTTGTTTTCATGACAAAATCTTGTTATTTGCTCATAATCTTATGACTCCTTTTAAAAAGGGTTTGTCTGCTGCTGGATGGAGCTAGGGAGTTAGCTCTGTGTGTAACAATGCTTGCCATGCAAGCAGGAGGGCCTGAGTTCATGCCATACTAAATAATCTCTTAATTTGATGTTAAATGCATTTCATCAAGACATTTGGGGTAACCTATCTAGTGTTTGCTATGAGCAAGCTTGCTGCTGATGTCTGAATCAGCTAGTTTGATACCTTGGTCAGCAGACAGGTGGGCCTGGTTCTATGGAGTAGCAAGGTATATTTGGTCAGATTAGTTAGCTTGAAGCCTGAATCTGTGAGTGTGAGTGTGGGCCTGGGGCCTATTTCCCACAAGGGCCAGCCTAAAGCTTGTGTCTACCGAGGCTGAGACAGCACTAGAGTGTAGCCTGAAACCTTAATCTACAGGGACAACCAAGTACTAGCATGCAGCCTGGTACTCTAGGTTCCCCTTGGGTTTTGACTGTGCCAGAAGGCTCAGTCTATAAGTCTCGGGACTGTAGGAAGCCTTCTTGGAAATGGATTTACTGGATCGGATCCAGTGTGCAATTCAAGAGAAACTCTGGTGCTCACTTCTGTCTTCTCGCTCCACACTAAAAGCATGGTGTTGGAAGAATGGACACAGATAATATAAACCCATCTTCCTGTTCTTTCCACTGTATCTCTTCAGTCTGTGTTATGCGCAGCTACTGAAAACCCATACTAGGTTTTTCTAGCTCTTGGGAGGCTTTTTTCAAGTGCAGACTTTTGTTCAAATTGATGTTTTTGCCAGAGTAGGAATACCAGAGGGTTCTATGCTGTCATCGTGTTAATGTCAATTCCCTCCCTCTGAGACTTCTCAGGCTACCAAAATCAGAGGCAAACAACCTAAAATGAGGACTTTTTTCAGACTGAAGGGTCTACATGTGCTTTCAATGTTATAATGAATCCGGACATTTGAGGTGTGTTAATAGAAATTTATGGTCTGAAAATAGGCCAGCTATAACTTACATTGGATTGCATTAACTTATCCCACTTTCTTAAGAGAAATCTTGGCTCATACTGCATGTCACATTAGTACAAAGAGTCCCAAACTCCACAGAAAACACAGATAAACAAAACCCCTCCCTGAAACAGGCTCCTTTCCATTGGAGCATCATTTCCAGGAAATCGAAAGAGACCAGAAATGTAAAATGCTGCCAAGAGCATGTGGTTGCTTCTGAAAACAGGATTTCCCTCAAAGCCAACCTCTCCCTGAAGGAAAGTGCATTCAGACAAGGCTTTAGAGCCTGTCCCAAAGGCCAGCATTGAACCAAGAATGAAAGTCTTTCCTAGGGTTGAGACTGTGTCTTGGCCTGTCACACTCCTGCTGTGTCACCAGCTCCTTGTACAAGCTGCAGTGTGAGCCTTTGTTGTGGTCTGTACACTACCTGTTTGTATCTTGATGTACAGTCTTGTCTGTAACACCGTGTTCATTTTCTTTGTTTGCTACAAATTTTACTTGCAAGGAAAGAAAACTTTTCTTCCAATCTGCTCCATTGTTCTAAATCATCTTCTACTAAACATGATTACAGCCTTATATATGGCCCACTCTGGATAAAAGATCTTGCTGGGTTCTCTGAACATCACTACCCAATATTCAGTTCCTTCTTGGTTCTGCCAGACATTTATATTATTAAACTGGTCTTAATAATAGTCCTTGACACCTGAATAGGATTTTTCCTCCTCCCTTGTACTCATTTGATCCTTCTAATAGCCCTGTGATGTGAGCAAGGAAGTTGTTATTATATCCCCTTTCTAGACAAAGCAAATGAAGATGGGAGATGTAGACTTGCCAACAGTGGTGATGGAAAGTGCCAGTTTCTACATCTGTCACCAACTTCCCAATAAAGAACTCATCTCTTTGATGGAACCCCACTAATAAACCAGGATTCACCCTGGCATTCATGGCATTCCCATTTGCCTGAACTGAAGCCTTCTGGCTGGGAGTGTCATCTTCCAATGCCCGAGTGGTAAGCCCCTAGGATCAGACCTGTTTACCACTCTGCCTAAGGCTAAGATAGGGTCCTGGGCACAAGAAGTCTCAACAAGTACGTGGCGAATTGAGTCCACCTTGCAAGGAATAAACTAAGTTCCCAACACAGTTTGAGTCTCTGCTTTTCTCTAAGCATAGGGCTTCCCTATGCTCACCATTTGATATATTCTTAGCATCAGTTAACTTTCCTCACCACCCTTTGTCTACCTAATCATCTGTTAGATAATCATCTGTTAGACAATTCTAGTCTTCCCTAGTATGTTTTCTAATGATATTCCATTTCTCTTTATTTTTAACATATCTTATAAAAATAGACACAGAGACAAAACCAAAATATTTTTATCGTAGCATGATTCTATACTACAACATACAGAGACGCAAGGCTTTGAAAACCCTCAGAAGCAAATGTAAAACCACTACAACTTTAAATTTAAATTTAAATTACTTACTATTACATTTGAGTTATCACATATTTCCCTTCTGTTTTGACAATGTCTTTTGTACTAAGTAAACTAGAAGGGTGAATGGCCATTTGTAGTGAAGACAGGGTGGTGTGTCTGGCTAGCTGAGCACCTGGAAAGGCTCTCTAATCTGAGCTACTCTTACATGCTTCAGAATTCACCTTAACTTCTTCACTGACTCAAAGAATTAGCTCATAGGTACCCTGAAGACAATACTGGCCAGCAGGGACCAACAGGAACATTATATAAACATTGAAGCACCTCTCACTTCCCTCACTTGGTTTAGTTGCCTTGTTATCATCTGAAATGCTACACAATAATTGCACTTGTATGTGTATTATCTCTGCCTCCCTGCGCCCAAGGGAATCCAAGCATGAGGGTTGATCTACCTGCCCATCAGATATTTATGCTCTCCTTTGCTACTGAAGACTCTCTATGGGAAAGCCACTGCATACACAGTGAGAAACATCGTTTTCTGGATTTCTTATACATGGATAAAGTAATGTGGTTGAGGTTCAAGGAAGTCAAATGGGTGCCTGTAGGGTGCACAATATCCTGTCTCCTGTTTTTTGTTTTTCCCTACAGGCAGACATCAATATCAGTGTCCAGAATGACCTTAGAAGCCACATAGTGGAGATAGCACTGCTTTGGGCCATCTCATTCCTTAAATGGTCCCTCAAGCTAAATGCCTCTCTCCCCTACTTGCACATACATGCATAAACTTTTCATTTAATTTAAAAGGATAATTAACATGAACCATTACCTGGATGCAGTAGACATAACACAGCAGTCTCCCCCTCATCCACAAATTTGATTTTCACAAATTCATCACAAATTTTGATTATTCATGATCAGCCATGATCTGAAAACATCAGTGGAAAATTCCAGAAACAAGCAATATATAAGTCTGGAGTCGCTTGCTGTTTGGAGTAGTACAGCAGCATCTCAAGTACCCGGCTCTGCTCCGCCAGAGCATGAGCCGTCTGTACACTGTGCAGCAGCCTCACACTCTTTATACTCAGTTAACCATTGCTTAATATCACCCAAAGCACAAGCCTAGTGATGCCGGAACTGAAAACATCCCCACAGAGAACCTAGAACATGGTTTTTTAAACGAAAGGCTTTATGTGCAAGGAGCGCACATAATAAATACAGGATTGGCTACCATCCATGGTTTCAAACATCCCAGAATATGTCCATACATATCCAAAGGATTAGTATAATGCTGTTGTATTTATTCAGGAAATGTTTGATAACCATGAATGCAAGAACATAATGACAGTAATGGCAGAACTGTGCACGGGAAGCCCAGCTTGCTCACATGCAAAGCTGCATAAACAAATGTCGCCAGTGAGCATGAGCTCCTGTGTAGAACAACTTTGGTGTTATCCTTAGGCTCTGGACTTTGGGTAGCCCAGTCCCTATACTTTGTTGTCAAAGATGGGCTGTACACCTTGTACATCTATTCGTTTATCAACTCTAGTGAGAGTTGGTCCTTTGTCAGGCATTGTGCCAAGTACTCTACTCATTAAATCTAGGCCACAAGTGGCTTTACAAGTGTTGTTATTGTGCCTTATTATGTATTATTGTGCCTTTGATGCTCTGGGCCACCACTGTAGGTGGCCATTGAGCTTGTTACCTGCCTTCCAAAAGTCACCACATTCCCAGCAAGGTTGCCAAATGCAGATTTATGTACTAAGATACTTTAAAAGGCAGCTTCTAATGTCTCAAAAGGCACCAAAAGATCACTTGGCATTCCCATTCTGAATGTCTTAGTTCTAGAACTCTCCAAGGGAATGCACTGTTGTGATTGCTTTTTTTTTTTTTTTTTTTTTTTTTTTTTTTGCCTTGTTTTTCCTTTAAAAGACCTTTTTCTGTCCTACAAAAAGAGGTCCATGGGGGGCTGAATTGAGTGGTTCAGAGTACTTGCTGCTCTTTCAGAGGATGGGGGTTTGGTTTTCAGCAGCCCAAGAGGCTCATAATGTCCTGTTACTCTAGTTCTAGGGTATCCAACACCTCTGACCTCCATATAGTACCCACAGACTCATGCATAGGCACACACATATGCTGGATTTTTAAAAATGAATATTTAAAAGGAAGAGACCCACTGCTTATATTCTCAGGCATATAGTCCCCAAAAGAGAAAAGTTCCAAGAGCAAACTATGCACCTCATACCTATTAAGAACATTCCTTTTTCACAGCACTCGGGAGAGGGAGTTGAACTTGGGCAGACTTGTATTCTGTGCAGGGCACACACTGATGCTGTTGCTTGAGTTTAGCTCACCCTGTCCTCAGGGGATCAGAGCTTTCATGGATCCTGTATCACCATTTGAAAGGCCATTGGCCTCTCTCTCCAGAGCCTTAAAGACAAACCAGCTGACATTTGGCAGTTGTAGACTAAAACTTTAGCTATTCATGAACAATTCTGAAAGCTTATTGACCATATTAGGGCATTTTGTCATGTGCTATAGAAATGGATATACACCTCAATAATGAGAAACTGTCACCGAAAGTCCCGAGGGACTAGCTCTGACTTCTAGCTTTGTTTTATGGTGTTTGGTAAAGTTTTGGAGCTTAAGACATTCCTGTATCTTTCCCAATTTACCAAACAAACTCCAAGTCTTTAAAAAGGTATATACAGCTCTTATAGCAAATATTGCAGCTGAAGGCTTCAAGCCCTGAGTTTTGTCTGAGGGTTAAGGCAAATTATCTTCATAGTGAGCATTTTGAAGAAGACAAATTTTATTAAGTAGCTAATGTGCGTCCCATCCTAAAAGAGGCACTCCTGTGCATCTTACTTTTCTTTCCAAAAATCCCTAAGACGTAAGTATAACTTTTACCATACAAATGATGATATATAAAGATTAAGCTAGCCCACAAAGTCACATGGGTATGTAGGTGGAACTAATATTTGAACCCAAATCCTGTGCTTCTAGAATCTCCCAGCGATACTACAAAATTGAAGCTAAGTTTTTCCAGTCAGAGACTATTGAGAAATATCTTTTGATCTTTATAGGGGAGAGTATTGAAGAGAAGCTACCCACTGGCAGCATCTCAGGATCACTAAGTTGGACTTGATTTGAAATAAAAATGAAGAAAATAGAGACTGGAATAACATCAGCATGTGTTGCAACACAGGCAGATACAACGTCCCTTGGGATACCCTAACAAGAGGTTCATTGTTTCTATTTCTACTCTTACAGTCTCTCGAGAGTGTTTTGTGGATAGGACTACCTGGTGATCAAAAGTGTGAGAGTTGGCTAAATGAATCTTGAGAACTTTTGATTTCCAAGGTTCTTGTAAACCATGAAGAAGTTATAAGGAAAGAAATACATTTAGCGGATACAGTATAACCTTAGCTGTCACACATGTGAAACCTTGGCCCCTTGAGGACCCCTAAAAAGGCCCAAGATTACATGTTCACTCTCCTGGGAGGAGCAGATGCGACAAACCTTGTAAAAGCTATCACTTTACCAAGACCCCAGGCCAACAACACACAAAGAAAACTGAAAAGAAGTATTCTTGTGAAGTCTTCCCAACACTTAAACTTGGTCTTCAGTCTCCCATAAAGATAAGAGGTTTCTGGAAAGTAGTTACTGGTGGCTTAGAAGTTTCCAGGAACATAAAGAGAGCATGAACTTAGGTGTGAAAGTTTTTTATTATTTTTTTAAATTCTTGACAGTTATACTGGTGGAGAATGAAATGTAATCATATATATGCCATTTTCCTCTCCTTTGTATCCCTAATACCTCCCTCTCCCAACTTCATGGATCTTTCTTTCTTTCTTTCCTCCTCTCTTTCCTTCTTTCTTTCTCTCTTTCTTTGTTTCTTTCTTTCTTTCTTTCTTTCTGAGATAGCCAACTAAGTCTAGTTAGTGCTGCTCATGTCTGCATGAGTGTAGGGCTATCCACTGGACCATGGGAAACCTACCAGCAGCCTCACCCTCCCCTCCATGTACAGCACCTGTGGGCTGAGTGAAGCAAATATGATAGGCTTGAGACTAGGCAGATAAGAAAGAAGACAGGCATCCTAAAGGAAGGAATAGTAGAAGAGCAGTGTGTCTGGGATGAGCATAGAGGGGCAGCTATAGATCCCTCAAAGACAAGGAATCTCGAATGGCTGAGAAGCACTTAATGAAATATTCAACATCCTTAGTCATCAGGGAAACACAAATCAAAATAACTCTAAGATTCCACCCTACATCATTCAGAATGGCTAAGATCAAAAACTCAAGTGACAGCACATGCTGGCGAAGATGTGGAGCAGGGGGAACACTCTTCCATTACTAGTGGGAGTGCAAAGTTGGACAACCACTCTGGAAATCAATCTGGTACTTCCTCAGAAAATTGGAAATAGTTCTACCTGAAGACCCAGTTATACCACTCCTGGGCATATACCCAAAAGATACTCCAACATATAACAAGGACACATGCTCCACTATCTTCATAGCAGCTTTATTTGTAATAGCCAGAAACTGGAAACAACCCAGGTGTTCCTCAAGCAAAGAGTGGCTACAGAAAATGTGGTTCATTTACACAGTGAAAAACAAGCTATTAAAAACAAGGACATCATGAATTTTGAAGGCATATGGATGGAACTAGAAAATATTATCCTGAGTAAGGTAACCCAAACCCAAAGTACAGGCATCTCAGTGTACTCACTAAGAAGTGGTTATTAGCCATAAAGTACAGAATATTCATGATACACCACAAAGAAGGACCCAAAGAAGTTAAACAAGAAAGAAGGCCCAAACAAGGATGGTTGAATCACACTCAGAAGGGGAAACAAAATATCCATAGTAGGCAGAGGGAGGGAGGAACTGGGTGGAGGTGATGGGGAGGCCATATCCGGTGTCAGAAGATACAAGAGAGAGGCCCTGAGGGTCAGAAGAATGAATGTAAAGCTGCAGCTGCTGAGGATGGGGAGAATATCTAGGGAGTCCCAGAGACCTGGAATAGGGGAGGCACCCAGGAGTCAATGTGGAGGACCTTAGCCAAGATGCCCAACAGTGAAAACAGGGAACTGGAAGAAGCCACTTCTTGTAGACAGGCAAGACCCCCAGTGGAGAGAGAGGGACACCAATCCACCTACAGAATTTGTGACCTAAAATTTGTCCTATCTAACAGAAATGTGGGGATGGAGTGAAAACTGAAGGAAAGACCAACCAATAACCAGCCCAAGTCAAAACCCATCCCATGGGCAAGCACCAATCCCTGACATTATTAATTATACCATGTTATGCTTGCAGAAAGGAGCCTAGCATAATTGTCCTTTGAGAGGCTCTACCTAACAGTGGACTGAAACATGCAGATACCTGCAGCCAAACATTGGACAAAGGTTGGGGACACTTATGGAAGAACTGGGTGAAAGATTAAAAACCCTGAAGTTGATAGGAACCCCACAGGAAGACAAACAGAGTCAACTAATGTGGACCCCTGGGAGCTCTCAGAGACTGAGCCACCAACCAAAGAGCATACACAGGCTATAAAGAGATCCGGGCATCCAACTCAGTCTCCATGGCTGCCCTGCCTGGCATCACAGGGAGAAGATGAGGCTAATCTGGCAGAGACTTGATGTGCCAGCGTTGGTAGATATTGAGGATGGGAATTGGGGTGTCCTCTCATAGGAGAAGGGAGATGGGAGGAAGAGCTCTGTAAGGAAGGGATTTGGGAATTAACATTTGGGAAACAAATAATCAGACAGACAGGCAATTCCCATCCTCCTACTCAAACTTCTTATCCCCGGGGCCCCTTGGCTGTCTTCTCTCTCCTGTTGGGTAGCCAGACCTGATTATTACTAGTCACTACTCCTCTGCCAACTATCATTTTCCAGACCTGATTACTATCAGTATTTTCTCTCAAAATGTCCCCATTCATCATCTTTATCTTTTTATCGTTATTATTCTGAGAATCCCACGGTATTAATTGAAATGATAAGAATCTGTGTGCTGGCTGCCTTGGGAATGCATCACATAGTGATGGTCTTATCTAAGATTCCAAGGGAAAAGTGTGTGTGTGTGTGTGTGTGTGTGTGTGTGTGTGTGTGTGTGTGTCCTTAAAATAAAGTCTTTCTACCTTTCCATGCCTTTACCTATACACTGGTTCTCAACCTTCCTAACTCCTTGGCCCTTCAATACAGTATTTCCTCCTGTTGTGGTGACCCCCAACCATGAAATTATTTCCTTGCCATTTTATAACCATAATTTTTCCATTGTTATGAATCATAATGTAAATATCTGATATGTGACCCCCGAGGGAGTCTCAACCACAGGTTGAGAACCACTGGTCTGTAACCTGCCCACACCTTTTACATTTAAAATAATTTTCAGGCTATGTATAATACTGAATATAATATAAGTGCTATGGTATAGTTACACTTCTTACTAAGGGAAGATGACAAGAAAAACTGTACTTGTTCAATACAGAATTTTTCTGGTTTTTTTGTTTGTTTGTTTTTTTGTTTGTTTGTTTTTATCTAGGGCTTATTGAATACATGGGTGTAGAGGGCTGATAGCCTGTGCAGGATGGGACAGTGAGGTCAACTTTCAACTTGACACAACCTAGCATCATCTGGAAAAAGGAATCTCTTTGAGAAATTATCTGGGCTGGCCTTTCAGCATGTCTGTGGGGGCTGGGGTGTCTTAATGGCCTTAATTGATGTGAGAAGTCCCAGCTCCAAAACAGGCAACACCAATGCTTGGTTTGGAATGCTAGACTCTATATGGCTAAAGAAAGCAGCTGAGCAACACACATATACATTTACTTCTCTTCCTTTTTTACTCTGGGTACCATATGACTACTTGCTTCCAGCTCCTGCCTTGATGTCTCTACGGTGATGGACTGTAACATGGAATTGTAAGCAAAATTAAACCTTATCTTTTCTACATTGCTATGTGCTCGAGTATTTTATCACTGCAACTAGGGCAGAAATAAGTAACGGAATGAGGCTATGGCTGAAGTCGACCTAACCATGTTGCGTGGCAAGAAGGAATGTAGATGGCTTTGGAATTTTGGCCTTGAAAATTTTATAGCTTAATGGCAGCTTTCTAATGGAAGCTTGGAAGATGAAAATGCAGGTAGAAATGCAGACAGTGGGGGCCCAGTAGGTGGGAAGTATAGGAAGGTAATGAGGCCTCCATCAGAAACTGGCATAGGAGTCATTTTTATAAAATGTTAGCCAAGAATCTAGCTTCATTCTGTCTGTGTCCTGAAAAACTAAATAAATCTAAATTTGAAGATAATAGAACAATTTTTGGTAGGGAAAAAAGAGACAGGCAGAATTAATTTAAAAAATTCAGCCCCATTGTAGAGAAGCCTCCGTGTATTACACTAGGGTAATAGGAAAGTGTTTCCTCAGGGTCGGCACACAGAAAGTGATGTCTCTGTGATCCAAGGAGGCTGAGGTACACCTCAAGGTAAAAACAGAGCTTAGCAATGTAAGAGCTATCTGCTTGCTACTGGTTTGTAAATCATAGAATACAAAAGTCAGAGATGTTGCTTGAAGAGCAGTTGAGGCTAGGAACCTTTGACAAGATTGGAATCCCTGAGAAATGAACCTCAGAGGCTATTGTATGAAACTGGGACTGTAAAGCCTAAGCTATCATAAGACCCCAGAACAGTGGAGATGCCAGGACCGTGGAGGGTCCACCAAGGAGAAAAGCTCCATCAAATAGAGGTAGCAGAGCTGAGAGAGTGGTGTTGCCCAGCCCCTTTGGGTCCTGGGAGATTTTATTGTAAGCCCAGATACTGATCACCAAAGCTCAAGATTTGTTATCCTCACTACTAAATTTTGGTATTGCTTTGTTGTGAGTATTCATTTGCTATGCCCTGTTCTTCTCTTCTGGAATAAGAGTCTTTATTCTGGGTCATCATATGTTGAAAGTATTTAAATTATTTTTATTTGATAGGATTTCAAGTAAAAGGATTTGGACTTTTAAAGTGTTAAACTTGTTAAAGACTATGGGGACATTTACGGTAGGACTGCATTTTTTACGATGAGATAGACATGAGGCTTATGGGCAAGGAATTAAAGGTTATGACTTAATGTGTTTGTGTATCAAGCTGGCAAGGGGTGGAGCTGTGATGGTGAGTTTTAATTGTCTACTTGACAATTAAAATGAAAAGTAAGAGCTATTATTTCCCAAACTTCAAGCCTGAGCTTGATAGAATCCTATTTGTTTGAAAACACTAGTTTTTCTTTTAAAATGTCTCCATGGTGCCGCTTCCTCTCCCTCTCCCCCCTCCTCCTCCTCTTCTTCTTCCTTCTCATCACCATCTTTTCTCCCTCTCTCTCTCTCTCTCTCTCTCTCACACACACACACACACACACAAAGAAATGGGTTTCACTGTGATATTTTCAAGCAATTACATTATTATACTTTGTGTTTATAACTGAGTGGCTTACAAAGGCACTGGCAACAAACCAGTACCGAGATCCAGCCAACACTGGATTTGAGCCAGTGGGAAGAATTGAGGAGGAAACCCTCAGAGCTGCAGAAACAAAGCAGCCACTGCCCTCAACAGGAATCCGGGGACAAGGAAGTGAGTTCCACTAAAAATAGACTCACTCACCAGAAATGGTGGTTTAAGGGAAACAGCTTTCCAGAAAGGGGTAGGCCCTCTGGGTGTTGGTCAGGGTTCATGACTCCATCCAAGTGATGATTGGTGGGACACTCTTAAAGTGGTTTGGGCACAGCAGTCACTCAAGGAAATAGAGCGGGCTAGAAACAGGTAACTAATGTGCACAGGGATAAAAATTGGACATGTGGAGAAACTGATCCAGCAACCGATGGGACCTTGCCCACCTCTGTAGCTTACTGGTCTCTTGTTGCATAATTCCAGCTTGTCTGCCCCAGAGCTTATGATTCATTTATGGGAAAAAAAATGGTCATTTTGAGAATGGTTGAGATCAGGGCTGGCCCATCTATCTTCACCAAAAGCCCCCAAGAGTTGTGCAATGATCCCACTTCCCTGCCTGGAGAGCTGCTGCCCCTGCAATAGAGTGAAACCTTCCCCTTCCCAAGACCCTTCTGCTTCCCCTTGTCTCTTTAGGGACATAAAAGTTCCCTCCTGCAGACAGAGGGTATGGAATCTGTCAGTGACGTTCACACTATGTGGGAAGCATGAAGCTCCCTTGGACATTTATAGAATGAGTTTGTACATCTCTTCGCAAGTCTTCGGAAGTCCAGCTTCCCAGAGCCTAAGAGCAAGGCAAGGGAATCAGATATCATTGCCAAGAAGCTAATTGTCATATTATAATTTAAGCATCAATTTCACATGTATAACACACCCTCCCTCTCCTTCACTTAGGGCCTGCAGCTCTGCGTCCTTTTAGCTATCATCCATGGGTGGGAAGAGAAATTAAGAGGGAAGGAGAATAAAGAGAAGATTATGTACAGGATGGGGAGCCACTCCACTACCCTGGACAAATAGAACTCAGATAGGCTAATCATGTTCCTATCAGGAGCTCCTCATAGACAGTTGCCATGGGTCCTAAAAAGGCCCAGTACCAGTTGAGACTTAGTCACCCACAAAGTTGATAGGCAGGCTGGAGCAGGGAGTGTCACTGTCTGATCTGTGGGTGCCAGTGGGTGCTTTAACATGCTCCCTAATTATGATGTTCTTCCTGACTTGAGAAAGACACAATTAGTTCTAGAAAGAGCTCCTGGGAGAAGAGCCTTGCAGCTGGTTTTGCCTCTTCTAGAGCACCCTAGTATTTAGGCAGACATGAGGCGATGGCTGTGCATACCTGAGGAGACTCCCTAGCTCTGTCCTGTGGGCAGGGCTAGTACCTTGGATGATGCACATCCCTTGGAGGCATGTGTGACCTGCTACAGTCTCTCATGATAGTTAAGATGCTTGCTACCATGATTCCCACAACTTGCC
The DNA here is from genome assembly GCF_008632895.1 of Mastomys coucha. Lineage (NCBI taxonomy): Eukaryota > Metazoa > Chordata > Mammalia > Rodentia > Muridae > Mastomys > Mastomys coucha. Next base: position 20,579,996 of record NW_022196912.1, on the reverse strand, counting down.
CCCATCATCCTTGTAAGAACAAATGCTTGTCACAAAGAAACTATTTTCAAGAGACTTGGATGGGTAATGTCCTCTTATTAGCAAGCCAATAGGAAGAGCTATCAAGAAAAGGGTCCTAGAATGAGAGTTTGAGAAGAGAAAATGTGACCTGAGAGGCATGAGTATTCTTTTTTTTTTTTTAACTTTTATTGCATTATGATGAGAAAAGTTACATGATTTCAATTTTTCTGAATTTGCTAACATTTGAAAACATATTTTAAGTAAATAGAATTAAATCACATTCTTGTTTCCCTTTTGTACCCCAACTCCTCCCAGAGACCCCCTTCAATACCTACAATATATTTTTGTCATACTCCTTAAAATTTATAAAATATTATAACAAAATGAGTATTAACTGCATGCCATGCATATTGAGAGGGCAGGCAGAGGGGTGCAGCAAGCATAGAACTCAGATATTTGCAAATTCAAGTGGCCACTTATGAACTCTGCACCCTTGGGTAAGATCCTTATGTTCTTTAAACTCATCCCCATCTTTTGAATGGAAATAACAATGTTTTCCTTAGCTGGAAGATGTTTGTCAATTGCTAGGAACAAGAGATGTTTTTCTGAGCAAAAATGGAGCTTTGAAGTTGTTACATTGTTTAAGTTACATTGTTTTAAGAACTTCCTGGTCACTTGCATCTAATGACAAACTGATGATGTTCACTAGGCACTTCTCAGAAGAAAGCTCCCTGCATCCACACTGAGACACCAATGACCACTCAGGAATGGAGGAGTGTGGGCTTCTCCCACAAGGTCTGTCTGGGGCCACATTCCTCGAGTGAATTCATGGTACTTGTTTGTTTCAGTTGTTGGGAACCAAGCAGAGATCGAACTAAGTGACCTCTAATATCAGGGCTTCAGTTTCCTTAGAGGATGAGATGGGTAACCACAGTCTTTCCATTGACTCAGTAATATTTATTCCTCTTAGCCCTGTGTTCCTAGGTCTTTTTTTGTTGTTTTTTTCGAGACAGGGTTTCTCTGTGTAGCCCTGGCTGTCCTGGAACTCACTTTGTAGACCAGGCAGGCCTCGAACTCAGAAATCCACCTGCCTCTGCCTCCCCAGTGCTGGGATTAAAGGCGTGCGCCACCACCGCCCGGGGTGTTCCTGGGTCTTAGCTGGCCAGCTGCATCTGCACACAGTGCTGACTTCCCACACTGGGAGATACTTAGTCAAGCTACACTCGCCTAGATGAGATGCACATTTCAGCCAGTCATGTGGCTGGCCACCTGCAACTTCAAAGAAATAAGCCCATCACTTGACCATAGGTTAGATTCAACTGTAACCATTAACCCTCAAAATTCTTGGGTATTGCCCTGAAGAATACCTGAGGGAGATAGAGAAGTGGGAGCGTGGCCGGCGGGGATTAGGATAGCAAGGGTGATCAGTCGGCCACTGTCTGAACGTTGGTTCTGTGATCCCTTAGAGAAAGCAGAGATGGTGACCGACCATGGCACAAAACAGCTGTGAGGCAAAAATGAGATGGGAACCAGAGCATCGCTGGGGATCTTGGCTTCATGGAGAGGAAGAAGGAACAGCCCTTCCCAGCATGGGAAAGAAGAAAAAGCTGCATGGTGACGTCCCCAGGTGTTCAGATTTGGCAATGGGAAAAGACCAAGTTTCAAATACCGAGGTTTAAATTCCATGTTGGGTTTGGGAGGGGTGCTGTATTTTGCTTGCAATGAATACAGGACAATTAAAATATCTAGAGGATTATGAGTTGGGATGAGTGAAGTCAGAAAAATGGAGATGTGTGGCTAAGGAGCTGACCTCAGCAATGGGGCAACTGGCAGTGCCCACCTCCTGCTTAGTGTTGAAAGTCAGGCACCTACAGCTAGAACGGTCACAATAGAAAAGAAATGCCATTACATATCTACCCAGCTGGAAGATTGAGACACTCACCTGTATGCCCTGCTTTACATGGGACTGTGTTGTAACAGAAGAATGTAAGAAGAAAAGAAGGTTGGGGATGTTTGCGAGGGAATGATAATAACACAGGGGAATCATAGGATGGACTGGAGAGATGAAATGAAAGGGGGTAATAATGTAATTATATTTTAATTAAAATACATTAAATAAAAAAATTAATGGACCATAAGCTGTAACCTCAAAAAAGAGAAGTGAAAACAAAAAGTGTTGGCTTATACAAAAATAAAGAAATCATGTGGTCATTAGCACAGACTGCTTCAGGGAACCAAGAATGCCATCTGAGAGAAGAATCAGTGAATTCCTGTTTAGGACCTGAGGCAATGGCAAGTGGGTACTTCAAAACAAGGTTCTTAATACTTTAATTCATATACTACTAGATGCATAAATCAAAGGCGTTGTTCATAATTTTGGGCAAATGTGTATACTCATTTTACCACCACAATTTATATCATTCTAGAAAATTCTTTAATGATGATTCTCAGTCATCACTCCCTCTCCCCAGTAGTAGAGTTACTGTTCCAATTGCTTCTGTTATAGGTTACATCACTGTTTGAGAATTTTTGTCAATGTAATTGTATAAAATATCTTCTTTTGGATCTCAAATCTTTCCCTTGGGGTAATGAAATTCACCCATGTTCTTCAGGCTCTAATCATTCCTTCTTTTATTTTTAACTGTTAAGTGGTATCTCACTGTGAAAACACACCACAATTTATTTGTATTTTCTATTATCTTTCTCTAAAGAATATCATATTATATATTAGACGTAGGCTTAATTTCATAAGAAATGTCTAGGTTGTCCTCCAAGATGAGTGTTACATTTTACACTCCAGCTATAGTTGCTGTAAAGATCCTAGCTACCCCACAGCCTATCCAACATTTAACATTTTCAGCCATGTTGACTTTAATAACTTAAATATTATGTTTTTGTGGTGTTTGTCTGCTTTCATTTTGACCTCCAAGTTAATGATACTTTTGAGTAATTTTCATGTGCTTCTCTATCAGTTTCATTTCTTGATTTATGCAGTGTCCATTTCAAATTGAAGCTACTCTCTTTTCTTTACTGAACATATGCGATCTTGTCTATTAATTTTTGTGAATGGTATGAAGCAGGAGTAAGATTCTAATTTTCTCATACAGTCACCCAGTTGTTCTATTCAACTTATGTCCATAACTTGGATCACATTGGCTTCTTTTGGCAACTTAGTTTAAGAGTCAATTCACTCTCCATCTGAGGATCTGTTTCTGGATTCTTCCAAGCCTGTCTAACCTTTTTCTATTATGACATGACAATTTCATTGTGCTGGCTAGTTTTATGTCAATTTGACAGTCATATGAGAGGAGGGAGCCTCAGCTGAGAAAATGCCTCCATTATACAGAGCTGTGGTCAAACCTGTAGAGCAATTTCTTAATTAGTGATTGAGGTGGGTAAGTTCACCCCATTGTGGGTGGTGCCATCACTGGGCAGGCCTGGTTTCTATAAGAAACCAGGCTGAACAAGTCACAAAGACAAAGCCAGAAAGCAACACCCCTCCATGGCCTCTGCATCAGCTCCTGCCTCAGGTTCCTGTCATGCTTGAACTTCCTGTCCTGACTTCCTTCAATAATGAACAGTGATGTAGAAGAGTAAGCCAAACATACCCTTCCCTCCCCAACTTGCTTTAGTCATGGTGTTTCAGAGCAGCGATGGTACCCCCAACTAGAACAGTCATCTACAAAGTTCATGTATGGGAACCATGTAAGTGAGAGCCTGGTAACAACAAAAGTAAAACCTTATAGTGTTTTCAATCAGTTTGCAATGGTGTGTTGGGCCACATTCATAGCTGTTCTGGGGTGCATGCAGCCAAGAAGCTGTAGGATGAACACTCCTGATTCTATTGTCTATTTGACAGTTTGTGTCTGTGCCCCAGTATCTTAATCACTCTTGTTTTGTAAGGCCTGTTGCTAGGAAGCAAATGTCCTCTAATAACCTTTCCAAAATTGTTTTAGTTATTCTGGGTCTTTTGTAATATTTTCAGTGTTTAAAATCAGCTTAGAAATGTCAATACAAGTGTCTAGTGGGATTTTGTTTGAGAGTGCATGTCTTTAGAACAGTTTAAGAAGGATTGACATCTAAGTATTTTATGTTTTTGAGGTTATAGTTGACGTTACCTTTAAATTTTCATTTCTCGGTGCTTCATTGTCTCTATAACGAAGCATTTATATTCTACATACTAATTCTAGTATATAAATCCTATATGCTAATCTTGAATTCGATAACACTGTTAAATGCCAATGTTCTTTCTCTTGTTATCTTAGAATAATAAGTCTCAGTTACCTATGCTTGATATTTATGACTTCCATTTCTCTTTGTCGGTCTGCTTTCTATCATCTGAACAGATGACCTTGCCAAGCCCTTCTTGTTCATAAAGGAAATAAACTTAGGTTTTACGCCTTTCTTATTTCTCCCCCTGAAGAGTAAAAAGCTTTGGAGTAGGAATTAAAACTTACTTCCAGATGTATTTGTCATCACAGTAAAAGCCTGACACTTGAGAAACCTTTGATAAATACTTGCTGCTGTGTTTATTAGGTGAGCTACAGATTGAGGAAATGCCTTGGGGCTGCTATTTGATTCTTGGCCACATATCAGCTCTTAAAATAGAGTGACAGCTCATAAACAGGAAGCTAGCCACTGATGAAAAATACTTTAAAAAGTATTAGTACTTTCATTGACTGAGTTTTATATAAGCATTATCATAGAATGCCAAGGGATATCCAGAGATTTCTCTTTGATAAGACTTAATAGGAGCAGTTTAAAGGAAGGGGAAGGGCATAGGGAGAAGGCATGGAGGCTAGAGAGTCATCTATCTTGGAAGAAGCTAGTGTGAATAGCTTACTTACTACATCGATGAATCAGAAAGCAGAGAGCTTGGGCCGTGGCCACCAATATTACCTTCAAGGTACATCCTTCCCCTGTCCCCAGTAGCCTATGTAACCCAGCTATGCTCCATACACCAAAGGTCCCACAATCTACCAGAGCAGCGTCACCAGCTGGGGGGGCAAGTGTTCCAACACATGAGCCGTGAAAGACGTCGCACATTCAAACCATAACAGTGGCCATTTTGAACTGGGTGTGAAATAAGACACAATACATTATTCTAAGTCTGAAGTTCTAGCACAAAGAACCATTACAAATAATGACAGGACTCAAGTTTACCAACGATGATTCCTACATACATAAAATGATAAAGATTTTGGGGAAAATTAGATTCAACTATTGAATACTCATGTACAAAGTACATACTTAGCAATGATAATGTTTGTAAGACATGATCATCTGATTCAGTACCTATTGTTAGTTGTTGCTCCTGTGTGTCACAAGTCCAGACTGTAAGCTTAACCAGTGTACTAGGCCTTGAGATTTCTTGTGTTGAACAAGGATGTCTTGGTGGTCTTCTCGGTGATACACTGAGTGGTTCACAGTTCCTGGGCCATAGCCATATATCAGCAACCTAACCAATGCCTAGAATGGGCTCTAACATAAACAGGCACTCAGCAAACTTAAAAGGTAACATAATTATCCATTAATGCTAAGCATGAACCTAATATTTCTCTGTTTCACATCTCAACAACTGAAAAATGATTTCATTGAAATTTCATCCTGGTACCAACTCTGTTCGTTTACCCTAGCAATTCTATACAGTTTATTGATCTTCACTTTCTGGCCTTAGAACTCTGTGCAGACTTATTTCTAATGATTTCACCTTTTTAAGTGTTGTATTAGTATTATTTAGTTATTATTTAGTGTTGTATTGTATTATTACATTAAGCATTAGTACTGCTATTGAAGATGCTGCTTAAGATCTGTTTTAGCTGAATTTAATATCATGGCCACTTTCTTTGTGTATTTTATGATTTCCTATCATTTTTACTGCTACCTAACCTTCTCAATCTTTAAGTTTTAGGCTTATGTTTTAGTAAAAGGCACATAATGAAACTTTATGGCACCATTTTTAAAACCATCCTATCTTAGCTAGCATATTTGCCCCATGTATATTTTTTATTAAAATATTTGTGGTTTTCCTACCGTTTTATTTTGTGCTTCATTTTCTTATGGTTTCCCTTTCTTTCTCTTATTTAGTTTAATAATTAGTATTCATTGTTTTTCTGATTCTGTTTCTTTCTCTTGTCTTGTTTGACATTTTTGAAAGGTATTCTAATTTTCTTAATACCTGTCTTTGAAAGTTACCATTTACAAATTTTTCTTTAAATTTTGCTTTGTTTCATTTTTAAATGTTCTTTTCTCTTTCAAAAAATCCAGAATTTTTAAAAGATTCCTCTTTTCTAAGAACAGTCTGTCAACTATTTGGCAACAAAGATGATAAGAGAAAAAGAGAGCTGGTCTAAAGCAAAATTGTTTGCAGACAGGAGATATAAAGTTAGTGCAAGTGCTTACAAAATAGTAAATGTCTAGACTTCAGAATTCCATGAGGTGAAAACAGAAATTTTGATCTGCCAAGAAAAAAAGAGAAAAATTACTTTTACTTGAAAAAAATTATTTTTTAAGGCTAGAAGAAACTTCTCAAAATTTTTTAAAAATACACTGTGTGTGTATATATGTATGTATCTGTATTTATGTGTTTGTGTGTGTATCTGTGTGTATATGTATGTATACATGTGTGTATACGTGTGTGTATATGTGTATGTTTGTGTGTATATGTGTCTGTATGTATATGTACTTGTGTATTTGTATATGTGTGTTTGTGTATGTGTGTATGTGTGTATATGTATGTGCATGTATATATGTGCGAATGCTTGTATGTGTATATGTGTGTGTATTTGTGTGTGTGTTTATGTGTGTGTATGTTTGTGTATTTATTTGTGTATATATATATATGTGTATATGTGTGTATTTGTGTGTTCATGTGTATGTTTGTATATTTGTGTGTGTGTATGTGTGTGTGCATGTGTGTGTACTGTATGCAAGTATACACATGCCATGGCACTTACTGGGGTGTCCCAGAGTAAGTTAAAGGAGTTGTTCTCTCATCATGTAAGTCTCAGATCCAACTCATGCTGCCAGGTCTGGCTAGCAGAAACCTTTGTGGTCTAATCTAAGGTTCTTATTTCCAGGCAATAGAAATGATCTGCCCAAATATTGATTTGTTGGCATGAAGCACACTGTGAAAGAACCTTTTCTCAGCAGCTACTCATCCATGGAGGTGGAGAGGAAACCTGAGCATGAAATATGGCTGGGAGAGTAAGACAGTCCCTTCCATAGCCTCTTTCTCCAAGCAGACTGACAGACTCCCTTTCCTCAGAACTGACGATAGGTTCCCTTCCCTCAGACCGGGTGCTAGGAAACCTGATCACACAGAGAAAGAAGGAAAGAAGGAAAGAAAAGGGAGGGGGGAGGGAGGTAGACAAAAGAAAGAAAGGAAGAGAGAACGAGAGAAAGAAAGAAAGAGAGAGAGAGAGAGAGAAAGGAGGGAGAAAGGAAACAAAGACCAATTACCAATTGTGTAATTACAATTGCTGTCACTAGGTTGCCTTTTTTTTATCAAGTCACATGAGTTCAGGCATCCAAATCATGTGTAGGTAGCTATTTCCTGGGTAATAATGACTGATTGGTACCTCTTTTGTCTTCTGAAAAACCCACACAACCAGTTTTCAAGTTGTCGGATCAGATCATTTAGAGATTTTTAAATCTATGGTATCAGTATCAAAGCACAACAAATTGATTTTTCATGGCTAATGGAAGGTTCACTAAGAATATCTACAAATAATGAGCTTCTGAAATTCATAAAGAAAGCTATCCATTGCTTTGCAGACGTATCTACTATACAGATGGTAGAATCATGTGAAATGGTGCTTTCTACCCTAGTATTTTGTAGAAAGCCAATTCTAATGGGTATCAAGTGATCACTAGGGGAAAAAATAGTCCTAAGTTCAATTACACATGAACTTTAGGATTTTTTTTAAAGTATTATATTGAGGATTTTCTAGCTGATCCAAACAGTAGAATATCTTCCCCATCTGTTTTTCATGGAACACAGGTTAAAATTATAATTAGAGAAATATAGATTTTTCTTCAGGGCTGGACTGATGACCACATGGGTAAGAGCACCTTATTTATAAAGCTGAGGTTCTAAGTCCAATCCCACAGCACTAATGTGAACACCCAAATATGGCTGCATGGGCCTGAAACGCCAGCTTTCAGGGATGGAGACAGTAGAGCTTGAGAGCTCCCTGGCCAGCCAGCATAGACAAATGGGGGAGCCCCAGTTCAGTGAGAGACCCTGTCTCAGTGCCAGAGGTAGAGTGCAGTAGGAGACATTCAATGTCCTGCTCTGGCCTCTGCTTGTATATATGGTCCAGTACATCCACTTATTTCCATGAACACATGCATAGCACACATGCATAACACACACTTTGCAGATAACACAGTTATCTTTCTCACTGCTTTTCAAATCTGATAAGATAGAAATGACATGAAATCTACTGCTTGAACTACTTTTAAATGTACAGTTACATGTGACCACAGGGTTCCCAGGCCCAGCTAGCACATATGCAACGCAACCCCTACACCTATGGCTCAGGAAACATTGTGCAAGAATGGGTAAAAATTGTAAGAAACAGAGGTCTAGGGTGCCTGCTGCTAGATGGTGTTTTCTAGACAGGATTGGGATGCTACATCCATCAAATCTCAACAATAGGGCAGGCTAAACAAGACCTGCATAATGCACCACAGCCATTGACATGCCAATGTAGATAGGGGATATTTTACCAGGTCCCACCCAGATAAAGACCTATAAAAAATCAATAGCAACCGAAAGAGGAAGAATCAGCCAGTCTTCTCCAAGGACTAGTCCCTGGTAGGTTAACCCATCCCAATGGGTTAGCACTGAACACGTGTCCATAGAGCAGTGCTGAATGGGTTCCATAGGTTAGCTAGACATGTATGTGAAATGTATGTAACACTAGCAGCCATAGGAGAGATCATGAACTTGAAAGGGACTGGGAAGGACTCAGGGGAACAGGAAGCAGGGAAATGATGTAAATAAGGAACACATATGAAACTCAAAAATTAAAAATGTAAATATAAAAAAATACAGTTTACAAAAGAGGCCACCCCCTATAGCCAGGTATTAGCCCCAATGGAACAATAGTGACACCAATCCACCCACAAAACTTTCCACCTAAAATTTATCCTGTCTACAAGAAATGCAGGTGCAGGGGTTAGAGCAGAGACTGGTGGAATAGCCAACCAATAGCTCGCCCATCTTGTGACCCATCCCATGGGCAAGCACCAATCCATGACACTATTAATAATACTCGGTTATGCTTGCAGACAGGAATCAAGTATGGCTGTCCTCAGAGAGGCTCCACCCAGCAGCTGACTCAGACAAATGCAGACACCCACAGCCAAACAGTGGATGGAGCTTGGGTACTCTTATGGAAGAACAAAAGGAAGGGTTGCAGCCTCTAAGGAGATAGGAACTCCACAGGAAAAACAACAGAGTCAACTAACCTGGATCCTTGGGGCTCTCAGAGTCTGGACCACCAACCAAAGAATATGCACAGGCTGGACCTAGGGCCCCTGCACACATGTAGCAGACATGCAGCTTGGTCTTCTTGTGGGTCTCAAGCAACTGGAGTGGGGACTATCCCAGAAGCTGTTGCCTATACGTGAGATATGTTCTTCTAGCTCGGATGCCTTGTCTGGCCTTAGTGGGAGAGGATGAGCCTAGCCTCAGCAGAGAGTTGATGTGCCAGGGTGAGGGATACCCAGTGGGGCCAAATTTACTCAAAGAAGTGTCGGGAGCCATGGTCTTAACCATGGCCTTGTGGAAAATTACTAGTTTACACATACAGCCCTGAGAGAACATGTGCAGTCTAACAGTAAGAATATTTGTAGGTGTGGAGGACACTGTGACTGCTGCTTGTAGAGACTGAAGATTGCCACTTGGTCTTTGGAAAGCCCCCAGGGCTCTTCCCCCCTCCTTGAAGCCTCCTCTTGTTTATGCTTATATTGCCATCCCTGAAGTAAAGTTTTCAGAGCTTGATCAGACAACTGTTTTGCTCTCATTCTTTGTCTCTTGTCCCCCGCAGTCTCTCTCCTCTGCCCTAGGTCCCTGCTGAATGCACCACGAGTCAGGGCAGAAAAGAGGGGAAGGGTTGTGGGAGGGAGTGGCTGGAAGGGAGGCAGTGAGTGGAAAGTGAATAATTAATTAACAATAATAATGATAATAATAATAATAATAAACAACTACAGTTCAATGCTACTAAATTCATTTGTGTTATTCTGTAAATATTGTCATCCATCTCTAGAACCTTTTACTCTTTAAAAATTGAAAGTCCCCAGCCTTTAAATAATACTCCTCATTCCTCCCTCCTCCCAGCCACTGGCAATCATCACTCCTCTTTCTGTCCCTATGAAATTGACTGCTCCGGGTAACTCCTAAGTGGAGTCATACAGTATTTGTCTTCCTTTATGGCTGTTTGGTTTCCCTTATCATAATGTCTTGCCGGTTCTCCTGTACTGCAGCATGCATCAGAACTCTCTCTCCTCATTGCGTCTTACTGTATACATCACATTGGGCTGATTTGTTGATAGGCACCTGGGCTCCTTCCACATCGTGACTGTTTTGAAAAGGGCTGCTATATTCACTATGTTTTATTTACTGTAAATGTTGCTGTTTCTATTCGTAACTCTGAAAAAAAAAAAAAACATTAGTCCAAAAGTCTTTTTTTTTTCCTTGTTCTTTTTCTCCCAGCCACACACAATATGTTTTCTATTGATTAAAACTTCCTCTCTCTGAATAAGGCACTTAAAAGCTTTATCCATCTTGTGTCCAAAGTTTTCACAAGCCATGTGTTCCACCCTGTCAAGCATCTGGCAGCCACACCGCGCCACACGGAGGATAGAAGAGCTTTCTACTCCTCCTTTCCCCACTCAGCTTGTCTTTCTTTGTCTAGAACAAACTTCAAACATCCATGCACACTCTCAGGAGGTGTCCGTGGCAACCTAGTAACAGAGTTAAAAGGTCTTTTTTTCCCCTCCCAATTGGAAAAAAAAAAAAACAAACCTGTTTCTTCTTTAAAGAAAGCAATTTTCATCAAGTGTTTAAAATATTGCAATTGTGGCCTTTACTGGGGATGAAATTTTATTGCTCTCCATTATAATTCCTCCAAGATTGAAGAGCAAAGTGGATACTCTGCTTTCATGTAGAGGCAGAGAAGCATGAATTGGCATGACCTCAAGCTGTGTTCATGAAAAGAAAGTACGCAGATGCTCTTAGGAATGAGAAATCACACCATCCAGTAACACCACAGGAGGTGGGAGGGAGGGTCTAGATCAAGAGCAGCAGAAAAGCTCCAGCATCCACCACTGGAAGGCGTTAATTGACACATTCCCCGGAAGGACAATCTGAGCACCCTTGCTCCGTGTACAGGACATAAAGCTCACATTACATTCTCCAGCTCCTCCTCCCTTAAGCCAATTTACAACTTCTGATTGCAGGGAATCTAGTTCTCTGGAGCCCTCACAAGGCATTTTATTTAAATGCTCTGACCTTCCAGATTTAAATAAAAGCAGCCTGATACCTTCCCTGGCTCCTTCAGTTGTAGTTGGTGGAGGAAGAGAGAATTCTCTTTCCTGGTCACTGTTGAATCCAAACCTGCCCCTTTCGAAGAATTCTGGTACTTGGAGCATTGTCACTTCTGAGCCTGTTTTCTTCCCCTCTTTGCTTTGGTTTCCTTTGGTTCATACCTGGAGCTCAGTCTCTTCTCCTTAAACTCTCAAAGCAAAACATTGCTCACTCACTCAGACAAGTATGAAGAGTAGGTTTAACAAAGATCCCAGAATGCTAACAGGGAGGTCACGGCCCTTGCAAGCTCCCCAGAACTGAATACAGAGGTTTTTGCCTGCCTCTCCTTCTCTGTCCTACAGGGCTTCCTAAGTCCTTTCCTGACATATCTTTGGTTATAGAAGGAAGAAAGAGGGATAGAGTGGTCTGACCCCTTGGTCTCCTGGAAGTACCCACCCAAAGTCATGTTTCCACTGTGCCTTCTTCAGTCAACACCAGCCAACCTAAGAAATTCTCCAATGACCATTTTAATCTCGAAAAACAAAATAGTACATTAATGTGCTTCTCCACCACCCTCTCTCTAAGAGACAGAAAATCGTCTTAGTCACCAAACCCAAGCCCACTCTTCCTGATCAGATCTAACCTTCACTCCGGTGCTACACACCTTTCTAAAGACTGTGAGAATCAACCACAAATCATGGCAAAATCCTATGCAAGATGTAAACCCTGCAAGATGAGCTTCTCACTGGCAGAACACCTACAAAGGTGAGATCTGGGTGATGTGACACTTTCTCCCCTAGCTTCCTCCTCTTCCATGTTTGGATCAGAAAGGAAGTTGGCCCGCTTGGAATCATAGAGTTTGGGAAGTCACATACACTATTTCAGAGAGTCCATCCAAGCACTATCCAGGAAAGTTGGGAAGCCAGAACCTTCGTTAGTCTGGTCCTGGGACTTGTCCCTCCATGATGCAGCTCTTCCTTTGTTTCCTGAGGCCCACGCACTGAATACCCTTGAAACACGAGTTCTCCTGTGAGTGGAGAACATGTAGAGAAGTTCTGGTCAAGCTGGCACCTGCATTTGGTCACCTTGGCAGTGCATTCTACACTATAAATTCTACACTATAAATATACCTAGCATTTTGGTTTCGTAAATTCTCTCCTTGAAAGGCTTGTTAGTGTGAATCAGCAGGCCAGCCACATCAGCCCTAACACAGGCCCTACTGAAGGCCTGGTGCACTCTCCAAGGTGAACGGCACATGGTGTTGAGTCTCTTTTGTGCTGAGCCAGCTTGTCCTTCCCAGACAACTCCCCTCCTCCAGCTCCCCAAGTCCTACTCTTCAATCCAAGGAAATAAAAAAATCAAGCAGGGATTTAATTCAGAGAATTAGGTCTTTTGAAGTTCATCAAGAGGACTTAAGTATCTTCCTGATCAGATCTAACCTTCAATCCTGTGCTACACACCTTTCTAAATTGGTCATCCTGAAAAATCCCTAGAGACATAAAATGGGTCCTTCATAGGAACCACTCCTCAAGACCATAACTGTAGCCACAGAAGCAGTAATCCAGCACCCCGTCAACTGTTTCCCATACCCAGACAACCAGAGACCAGACAGCCCAATCTGGAATTAAGATTCAAAGTGAGATCAAGAAGCTGTTAACAGTATCAGTCCTTCTCCACTCTCAGAAAGATGGAGACCGAGCCCTGAAGTAGGATTTTCATGTGTTTCTACAACCATTTTTTTCAGATTGGGAGAATAGAGGAACGACCTTTAATTCACTTCTAACTTTAAGAGTGTGTGTGTATGTGTGTGTGTGTGTGTGTGTGTGTGTGTGTGTGTGTTCATGTGTCAGTGGGTACATATGTGTGGCTGCATATGCCCATGGGAGTCAGAAGAAAACCTCAGATGTTACCCTTAGGAATACCATCCACCTCTTTTGAAACAGTCTCTCTCACTGGCCTGAAGCACACCAGGTATCCTCCTGTTTCCACTTCTCCAGCACTGGGATTACAAACATGTACCACCACACCCAGCACTTTTGCATAGGTTCCTTAGATAGAATTCAAGTCTTGACTCTAGGCCAGGTTTTTCATGATGTTATAATCAAGGTGTCATCTGGAGTTGACATTAACTGAAAGCATGGCTGGAGATGATACTGCCACTGCTGCGATATGTCAGTCATCGGGCTTGTCACATGGCTCATTGCAGACTTCAACTCCTTATCATGCAGATTTCTCCAAAAGAAAGCCTGTGTATATTCATGACAAGCAGCTTGTCCCAGAGCAGGAGACTGCACACTGCAACTCAGCATGATAGTTTTACTACATTGAGTCACTATGAGTAACCATTTTCAAGGGATAAGAAATTAAGATGGAAACTATAATATAAAGATGAAGAGAGATGGGATGATTTGGGATATATTTGAAAATGTTGTGATCATTTGTGTGTGTGTGTGTGTGTGTGTGTGTGTGTGTGTGTAGAAAAGAGAGAAATTAAAACATCTACAAACATTTGACCCATGACACAAAATGATTAGCAGTATCATTTAATAAGAGGTGAAGAAGTTCAGAGGGCAGAAAAATCAAGTTCTGCCTTGTCCTGTTATGGTTATGATTAAAGACTCAAGCTCATCTATTGAAGGAACAAATATGCTTACATATTTGGAGAAAAGGCATGAAGAAACTTGAGATACAAATATAGGAATTACCAAAAATGACTTATTAAATCATGCCATTATCTGAGATCTCTTGGGAAGTGCCAAGAAAATAGGTCTTGTCACTAAATCCTAGGAAACTCCAAATTTCATTACGCAAGTTGGTTAAGAACCATAAGGAAGACTAAGAAGGTATGACCAAAAAGGTAACGGGGAAAAAAAGAATGTGGATTCTGAAAGCCAAAGCAATTCATGGTTTTGAGAAGCAACTGTTATTGAATGTTGATTCAGATATGAAAATAAAATTGAGTATTGGTGATAAAAAGCAACTTGGGGAGGAAAGGCTTTATTTGCTTACACTTCCACATTGTAGTCCCCCCATTGAAGAACATCAGGGCAGGAACTCAAGTAGAGCAGGATGCTGGAGGCAGGAGCAGATGCAGAGGCCAGAGAGGGATGCTGCTACTGGCTCCTCATGGCTTGCTCAGCTGTTTTCTTACAGAACCCAGGACCACCAGCCCAGGAATGGTACGACCCACAATGGACTGGGGCCTCCCATATCAATCAGTAATTAAGAAAATGCTGTTCAGGTTTATCTACAGCCCTGTTTTACAGAAGCATTTTCTCCACTGACATTCTCTCCACTCAGATGACTTCAGCTTATGTCAAGTTGACATAAAACTAACCAGCACAATGGATGTGCCCTCCCCAAACATAGTTGCTATGGAAGTGTGGGATATAGGTAGCTGAGGAGAAAATGGGAAAAAGAATATGGAGAAATAAAACAGACAAAGACCTTTCGAAGAGTGTTGCAACCAAGCGGTCAGAAATGTGGAACAGTAATTCAAACTGACTAGGGACATGGATCTGTTTCTGAAAGGAGGGGTCCTAGGGAGAAGCAGGGATGCTCACACTGTGACAGAAGAGAGACTGTTGCATGTGGCTGACGGATTTTGTGGTGGGATTGAGAAGCCACTGTTTCTGTTTTGTCCCTGAGACACTCAAGTTGTCTACACTTGGCAAGGCCCAAGGAGATTCACGCTGTTTCAGAAAACAAAAATCAACAACAACAAAACAGAGCAGGTTCCCACATGCCCTATGCCATAATCACTTGATCGGGCACTATTCTTGGGGACTGTTAGCTCCATAAAAATAAGATAGAGCTTGATTTGCTCAGCACTGGTTCTCCAGTGCCTGGAGAATTAATTGTGGAAAGGCAATGAAGTGGGATTAATTAACCACTTACTCCAACCAACAGACTTGAGAAACAAATACCAGCCTTTTATTTATGTGACTAAGAATTATTAGTCCTCATGGCAGCTCTATAAATCCAGTACTCTTTTTATGCCTCATTTTGAGTAAACTGAGAAACAGAGAGATGAAGCAATGTATCATCTTTGTGTCACTACAGCATAATACCTGACACAGGCTGAGGGGGGAGGGAGAGACAGAGACAGACAGATCTATGATTTTGGAGTTTGAATATCCAAGGTTCTTTTGGGTGACCTGATTGATTGGCCTCTGATGTGGCCAGTGGATGGCAGAGCATCATGATGAAAGGGCATGTTGGAATAAGGAGTTACCTCTCAGGTGAGAAGCAGAGAAGTTCTGGTATCCCACAAGCCTTTTGAAGAGTGTGTCCCAATTAACCTAAGAGCCTCTTATTTGGCTCCACCTCTTAAAGGCTCCATACCACTTTCCCTAGGAACCAAGCTTTTAATCAAAATGGATATAAACCCTTGGGAAGCACTCAAACCACATCCAAAACATAGCAAGTAATTTGCCCATGGCTCCAGAATTAGTAAGTAAAAGCAGCGAGATTCTAATCCAGGTAGTCCAGCTCCAGAGTCTGCCACTTAAGTCCCAGCCTGATGGGTTCACTGCAACATGCCTGTCCCCTCCCATATAAGGTGTATTGGGACACTGTTTAAACACCTAGAAAGTGCCAGCCTTCCGCAGAATAGGAAGAAGGGACAGGATTTCCTCTCTTGTTCTCATTCACTCTCCAAGAGGAAGATCCTACTCTAGAAACAACTGCTGTCTTTGTCTTACCTGTTTTTGCACATGAGAGCATTTCTAAAAGCAATTAAGTCATGTGTAAGCAAATCCCCAACTGGTTCTGCTAGGAACAATGTCTGAAGTTCACATTGGGCTCAGAGCGGAGCAGATACTGAGTCATCAACTTCAGTGAGAAAGAAGGCAGGATCTGGAAAGGTCACCGAATGGTCAGCAGTTGCACTGAGTCTGGAAAGGTGCATAGACATTTGTGGTAGACAAGGAGAGAAAAGACTGCTGGATCAAGGTAGGAGAAGGCCCAGACACACACAAAGGCCTGGTGAGAGAAGGCACAGCTTCCAGTGCTGGGGTTTTTCAATGTAGCTAAACTGAATCCTATACTGCTTTGCTTTTGTTTTGTTTTGTTTTGTTTTGTTTTGTTTTGTTTTAGACAGCATGTCTAAATATATTCTGTGCTGGCCTTGAGTTTGTCATGTAGCCAAGGATAGCCTTCAACTTTTGATTCTCCTGTCTTCACCTGCTAAGTACTAGGATTATAGGCATTTGCCACCATGCATAGGAGCACTCATGCCCAGTTTGTATAGTACTAGGGTCCAAACCCAGGACTTTCTATGTGCAAGCAAACACTCTACCAACTGAGCTATATACAACCAAGGCATTTGACCTTGAGGTGCTCCCTGAGGTGAGACTATGTTCTTATCCTTGTTCACGATCCACTCAGGATAGCAGTGGGGCTGAAGACCAAAGGTCTCCCTTTGCCTCCTGCTCAGTGCTTATGGCCAGAACCTCCTTGGACTCACTAATCTTTGGAGAAGGCTGAGCTGAGCTATCAAGAAGACATCAGTGCAGCCAGAGAAAAAGGCTCAGCAGCCACTGGGATACTCAGAATTGCCCATGACCCAGAACCCCATCAAATTCACAGCCACTGACTGAGTGAGCTCTGCCATGGGCTTTGATTGCCATTGAGCTCCCACAGCTCAAGACCCCTCCACTCAATCTTCTAAGACTTGCTTGCTGTTTCCCAATCACTATGTGCAGTGATTTTGCAACATGGGGAAGACAGGAATGATCCTGGCTATTCTGGAGTCTGTGTTATTAAAGGTTTGGATTAAATAACTTGCCTTACAAGAACTTTAACCACACTGTTTAAAAAACAAAAACAATAGAAGCACAAAACACTTCCCTGGGTTGGATCCCAGCCAGAGTGACATTTAATCTGAGACTTATTTTAGCAAGAGGAAATGGGAGAGAATTCTAGAGAGGATCATGTCAGAAGACTTAGAGGTAGAAGGGAACTTCACATATGAGGTACTGTGAAGAGACCAGCATGGATGGAGCATAATAAAGAAAGCCACAGATGGGAAAATATAGGAGTAGGTGCTGATACTAAAGTCTGGTTCCCTAATTGATTCTTGATTTGGTCAATAAAGAAGGTGGGAGCCAATTGCTGGGAAGAAAGAACAGATGGACTTCTGGGTCCCAGGAGGAAAAGAGACACAGGAAAAGAGAAGAGGCTTTTCAGCCAGGCTTTAGAACAAGGAGCATGCAAGATCTCTATCATATAAGATCTTAGGGAAACTAAAACCAGTGTCCTCCGCTACTGCTGGATAGCTAAGAAGGTCAGTGGAGGCTAGCTGATACAGAAGTAGCTGGTAAGTTTAGGGAAAGAGATTCTGTGTCAGCAATTGTGCTGATAGGCAAATTCTAAAGTAATAAAACTGACGGAGTGTTTCTCATCCACAGAGCAAAGGTGAGCAGAGAGAGAGAGAGAGAGAGAGAGAGAGAGAGAGAGAGAGAGAGAGAGAGAGAGAGAGAGAGAGAAATGGCAGCTTGGCAAAGCTAAGACAGAAAGAACAAAAGAGAAGCCAGGAATAGGGCTGAAGGCAGCCAATCTCTGAGCTAAGCCAAGAGGGACCAGAGCTCAGGCTGTGCTCCTGGGCAAAGGCAGGAGAGTGTTTTTAAAAATTACACGCAACAGGGAAATGAGAGTCTAGGGGATGGGCACTCTTTATCCTACAGCATTTAGTTGAATGTGGGAAGGATTGCTATATTTCCTGGGCAGAATATGGTTTCCATGGAATAATAATGAAATACACTCTCTTTAAGGAACTAAGAGGCTCACCAAAAAAGGGGGGAAAAGATGAATTTGTCCAACATCCCCTCAGCACAAAGCTTTATGCATGATAGTCATCTAGCATGTTCTACCAACTGAGCTACATTCATAGCCTAGAATGTCAAATGTTAACGAGGAAGAATTCTGTGGTAAGAGAAGGATGCAGATGCTACTGAGAACTTCCACATCACCTCATTGATGTAGTAGCTATACCCTGATTTACTCACTCCATTAAAATAATGGAGTCTAAGCACTAAGCTCTGATGGACTTCCCCCTTCATTGATAACACCCCATTAAGGCATCTAATTATGGTCTGTTATCAGAAAGAGCATTGAACAGAAAGCATGTTTTAAAGTCCCACCAAGTCAGTTCCCAGATTTCTCCTTTTCTGTCCTGACCTCCATATCTACAGCCTTTGTTTTGTCTGAAAGAAAAGTGGGAATTAAATAGGCTGCCACAATGTGGGTTTCTACTGTACCATTAACAAAAACACTAATAAATTGGATCACTCTCCAATAAATTAATAAATTTAATTGCTCAGCCAGGATTTTCTATGCTCTGGGCTTCAGCAAACCTCTTGTGAGAATGGCAAGTGTGGATAGTTATGGACACACAAGACCCCAGACTTGGAATATAAACAACAGATTCTCAATTGTGGAACCAGGAAACAATATGGTGGCTGGGTCCTCATGCTGGCCATTAACCATCCCATTCTTCACACATCAACACTTCTTTCCTATAGAAACAGAAGCCAAGAACGCTCTCAGAATTTCCTTGAATTCATCAGAGAACAGAGCCCCTGATGAGACATGGGACCTCAGAGGGATGATAGGATTGGACTTTGCCATCAGAGATTAGATATGTTCCAAATTGCCTATTAGGAATGAGTGCTGATAGCACACATTCAGAAAAAGTCACAAGATACTGATGAATCCACAGGGCTCCCTAATGGATAGGTTCAATCCAGTGGTCATATAGATGACCCTGCTTAAACTAAATGGATCACAGATTTAGCCCATGTCATGAATCTGGGAAAGAAAATGGTAAGAAATTGGGGGTAACAGTGTTTGGTAAGGATAGGAGAGAACTAAGAGAAGGTAGGGGAGAAAATAGGTATTATGCATTATATACAATATATGAAATTGTCAGGACATGTATTTGCCTAGCAATATTTTTAAATTAATTTATTTATTCACTTTACATCCCAACATAAACCCCTTCTTCTCACAGTACTCCCTCACACAAATCCTCTCCCATTCTCCTTCCCCTTCTTCTCTGAGAAGGGGGAGCCCCCTGGGTCCTGTGTCTATGTCCCCCACACACCCCAGCATATCAAGTCACTGCAGGACTAGGACATCCTCTCTCACTGAGGTGAGACACAGCAGCCCAGCTAGGAGAACAGATCTACAGGCAGACAACAGAGTCAGGAACAGCCCCCACTCCAGTAGCTGGGGAACCCACATGAAGATCGAGCTACGTATGTTCAGGGGACCCAGGTCCATGCTCACTCTTTGGTTGATGGTTTAGTCTCTGGGAACCCCCAAGGGTCCAGGTAGGTTGACTCCATTGGTCTTTCTATACAGTCCTTATCCTCTTTGGGTCCCTCAATCCTTCCCCCAACTCTTCCACAAGACTCCCTGAGCTCCATCTAATGTTTTTTCCCTGCACTATTAGAGATATATAAAGTCAGGTTTTATATAAAGTCAGGTTTTATCCAAGGGAGTGTTATGTTCAATGTCCATAAAGGAACTAAAGCCTTTTATTCCAAGAGAGTCAGAAAGGTAAGAGTTAAATATGAGTGAATGAAAGAAGGTCTTTCTTGGTTGATGTTGTATCTTGTAGAACTAACCTGGACAAATGAGGCTGTAAGGTAATGTTATACAATGCCACACATAAATGTATTACTCAGACTTGTTGACTAAGACGCCCCAAATGATGCCAGACGTAAACACTGAGAGTAAGACAAGACTGCAATTAGTCCAATTAATGAAAGCTGCTTGGCCACTTGGGCCTTGTGATTTAGAAAATCCAGTAATGTCCATGTGTCTGTGTCAGATAATAACACTGATAGTGTATCTGGGAAACAGTAGTGATCTACACATCGCTCCCAAGCAGAGCTATCTTCTCCTCTTCAAATAACTATTCTTCCTTGAGACAACCCATGATGTACTACTGAGCCCTAAATGAGGCTGAGTGCATGGACATGGGAATTGGAAATGCCATCCATTCACAGCCTCTGTTAGATCTAAAAGACAGTGACAGTCTTGGGTAATACACAGCTGCATACCACAGTAAAATAGAAATCGTCTCAAAACAGCCAGTTAGATGGCAGGTGATTCCAGTCTCCCTGAGCACTATTCCCATTTTACTGTTGCTGTACTTGGAATCACAAATGATAAAGTATTTTTTTTAATGCATTGTTCAAGAGCCAGATGCCTTCTGGCCAGGCCAGAAGGCAAATCAAGTGAAGAATCACTACCCTTTCATCTTTCAAGTCTTTGATGGTGATGCTCCAGTTCATTCAGATGTGTGTTGTTGCTGTGATTTATTATTGAGAGAAAAAAAAATCCCATGGGACTTTCTGCTTAGATTTCCTATCCTAATAGTTCTCAGGATACAGACCAGGAAACTAAGATAAGACCAGTCCCACGTACTAGTTGATCTATTCCAGGCATGAGTTCAGAAACATTGAAACTGATCCTGAAACAAATATAAAGACTGTGATATGGATCAAGACTAAAACTCCATTCATCATCCAACTTCCTTCAACCCCAACTCTGATAGAGCAAAGATGCATTTTTAGGTACCCAGGAATTAGCAATAATTTCATATTCTTGATACAGTTCCTAAGGATATTGTCATTTCTCCTCAACTTGCTATCGTGTGGATACACATCCCCTGGGGAAACCTTAGAGGGATATTTACTTTGTAGGTTTGTGTTAATGTAATGGGGCTAAGAAAGTGGCTCACTTGGTGAAGTGCTTTCTACATAATCATAAGGACCTGAGTTCAAACCCCGCATTCATGTAAAAAGCCAGGTGTGGTAGAATATGCATATAATCCTAGCTTTGGGGAAGCAAAGAATGATAGCTCCACAGGACTCACTGGCCAGACAGGCCTGCCTAAACGGCAAGTCCCATGTCCCAGTGAGAAAGCTCCCAAAACCACAAAGTGGACTGCTCCTGAGAAACAACACCCAAAATTGATCTCTCTCTCTCTCTCTTTCTCTCTCTCTCTCTCTCTCTCTTTCTCTCTCTCTCTCTCTCTCTCTCTGTCTCTGTCTCTCTCTTTCTCTCTCTCTTACACACACACTCACATACACACTTTCTCTCTCTTACACACACACACTCACATACACACTTTCTCTCTCTTACACACACACACACTCACATACATACACACTCTCTCTCTTACACACACACACATACTCACATATACTCTCTCTCTCTCTCTCTCTCTCTCTCTCTCACATACACACACACACACACACACACACACACAGTTGTACCAATACATATATGAACATGTCAAGGGGTCTCTGCAACCACCACAGCCAACAGACTAACAATCCAATGGAAGCAAGAAGGTAGTTTGCTTCAACAACTTAGTGGCTGGTATTGGTTCAAACTTCAGGAGTCTGACCTGACCTATGACGTGTTTGGGGCATACTTAAGCAGAGTACAGTTTGGTAAAAAATCCCAGTGATAAATAATTCAACCACATGTTCACAACAAAGCTTAAGACATGACTACATTGAAATTCTTCTTAGAGCACATGAGACATCTCCCATAAATGTGGGTTCTAGAGATGGACAAGCTCACAATAAAGGTCTAAGGTGGATCTGTCTTGGCCACACAAGTAGTGCAAAGGTCACAAGGCTATTAATCACGCCTGCTGCCATCCTTCAGATCAGAACATAGGTCATACATCTCTCCTTTTGAAGATACAGCCCTATATGTTTAATGTTCCTAGTTCTCTTGGTGCTTATCTGTGAGCACAAGAACTTCCATGCTCCCTACAAACAGATTATCTTCCTCAAGGAGACTTGATCTTGCCTCCACTCAAGAGTCAAGTCTCTGACAAACTTATGTCTGGGATAACAGTGAAAGTATGTGATTCTCTACCACTTTAGCAATTGACAGCGTCATTGTCCTTTGCTCAGCTCCTAATGTTTCTGATTATATTTCTAGTTCACTTGGCTACACATCTGGCAGTCCTAAAGGCATTGATCAAATAGCCAAACTGGGCACAGCATTCTGATTCCGACTCTATCCTTGCCAACCATTTCAGTGATCCAGTTCATGTTGTCCTAGAAACTTAAGTGCTGCCACATGGTTTAGCCACTCTCAAAGCACTTCATAATGATGACATCTATCACTTTTGCCTGCATCTGGCAGGAGAGAGACACTATGGATCTTGGGATGATGGCTGTGTTTTCCCCATCAGTGTGTCTCTTAATACTCTGTCTTCCTAGGGGAATAATGGAGCTTCATGGTTGAAAAACCATCCAACTTTTGTCTCTTAGTCTTTAGATTTCTTCTTATTCATGATAACAGGGAAGTTATAGAACATTGACCTCTCTGAATTAATAATTAATGTCTTTCAGGTCCAAGTTTCAGCTAGCTAGACAAGCAAACTGGAAGTAATTGAGCTAGCTTCTCACAATAATATCTATTATGAGAGTTCTGGAATCTGGCCCACATTAATCTAACATTGTGTGCTGACATTCTCGATAACATACTGTGTCAGTCAGGGTTTAGTCAGAAAAGGTAAGCTACCTTTGATATTTTAAACAAAAATGATAATACAGTAGTTATTGTTTTACAGTTTTAACAAGTCCAAAGTGAAGAAGGAAAGAGAGGTATGGTTCCCAGGGTCAGGTACCAGGAGAAGCCCTCTCTGCCTGAATGAGTTCTCTAGGGCTATGTAGAGTCTCATAGACCTGAGGGTACAAAACCACAAACTTGTTTTCTTATAGTACTAGAGGGCTAGCAGTGTGCCAGTGGTTAGCAGGACTGTTTTGTTTTTTTTTTTTCTTTCCTTAAGGCCTCTCCCCTGAGGCTGGTAAGCAGTCATCATAGTACTCATTTCTAACTCTACAGAAAAACAGAATCAGTATGATGAATGGATGGATTATTGACTGCTTGGTTAATTGATTGATGTTATAATGTTGGTTCAGGAGATTATACATGATAGGAATTCTTAAAATCCACAGTCAGAGCCAGGCGGTGGTGGCACACGCCTTTAATCCCAGCTCTTGGGAGGCAGAGGCAGGCGGATTTCTGAGTTCGAGGCCAGCCTGGTCTACAGAGTGACTTCCAGACTCTGGAATAGCTAGAGCTATACAGAGAAACCCTGTCTCGAAAAAAAAAAAAAAAAAAACACAGTTAGCAAGCTGGAGACTCAGGAATACTGACAATATAGTCCCAGTCCATATTCAAAGGCTTGAGAATCATGAACCTTAACTGTGTACATTCCAATCTGAGTCTGTCTGCAAGGTAGGCAATTCATATCCCAGGTAAAATATAGCAGAGTGGATTCTCCTTCAGCCCATCCTTTGTTCTGTTCAGTAAATTGGATGAGACTCACCCACATGCAGAATGACAATGAGCTTTCCTTAGCCTGGTGATTTGGATGTTAACCTCAGCCATAGACACACCCAGAATAATGGTTAATGAGCTATCTGAGCACCCTGTGACTGAGTCAAATCAACACAGAAATTCTCCCCCAATGGGTCTGCACAGACTTCTCTCCACTTGATCATATCTGAATTTTCTCCTAAAGACACCAGTTATATTAAGCTAGGGACAAATCTATTGACCTTTAAAGACCCCAAAGTCTCCAAACACAGTCACATTCCAAAGTACCAAGGGTTATCACTTGAGCATGTAAATTTGGAAAAACTGTAATTCAGACCACAACTTCTGTTGTAGACTTCTCTATATTGTGATTTTTAAAAATCTGACAAAATGCAACTTGGGGAAGAAAGAGATTACTTCATCTTTTACTTCCAGGTTGGCAGTCCATCACTGAGGGAAGTTGGAACAGAGACTCAAGACTGGAACCTGAAGGCAAGACTGCTTTCCATTCCATGCACAACTATCTCCAAACAGGAAACCTACAGACAAGGAGGTACAGCAGAAACCATAGAGGAATGCTGCTTGCTGGCTCACTTTAGGTTCATGCATAAACTAACTTTCTTATATAATCCAGGACACCTGCCCAGGGAATGGCACCACCTTCAGTGGGCTGGGTCCTCCTACATCAGTTAACAATTAAAACAATATACACAGACTTTCCCTCATTGTAGTCCATCACTAAAGAAAGTCAGGACAGGAACTCAAGCAGGATAGGCACCTGGAGGCAGGGGCTGATGCAGTACCATGGAAGGGTGCTTTTCACCGGCTTGCTCAGCCTGCTTTCTCGTAGAATCCAGGACCACCAGCAAAGGGATCACTACCCACAGTGGGATGAGGCTCCCCCATTAATCACTAATTAAAAAAAGGCCCTACAGGCTGGCCTACATCCCCATCTGATGAGGAGATTTTCTTAATTGAGATTCTCTCCTTTCAGACGACTTTAGCTTGGTCCAATTGACATAAAACTATCCAGAAATGAAATGGACAGAGTACAGTGACATATTAAGAAAATTGGGAGACACTGAGGGACCAGACCACAGATCTAATACAGATGGTATATAACTTATTATATAATCCAGAACACTGTAAGAGTGAAGGAGGTAATCTACTAATAATTATAAACAGACAATAAACATAAAATCAAATATCTGAGACTAACTAAAATATAACCTCTGTGTTACAACCACTGCAGTGAAGAATTTCTTTTTTGTTTGTTTGTTTCCCACTAAATGACAAGTCACTGAAGAATTTATCAATAGTGACATGATCTTACACTTTAAAAGAAACATTCCCCTCCCCAGTCCCCAGGCAATGGGCAAAGAGATACCTGTTGATAGTGTTATTCTTGTATCAGTCAGGGGCAGAGCAGTTGGCAGCCTTCAGGTCTTGTCTTGAGTCTCTGTTCATCCTAGCTTTATACCCAGCTTGGTGGCCAAAGCTGTTTTATGCCTAGGACACATGAAAATCAAATCCAGTACAGGCAGTGCAGCATGGGAGGAAAAAGGCAAACAGAGACATGCCTTTCATAGTGCCACACTGTGCAGGCAGGGAACGATGCCCACAGACCTGCCCTCAGCCCCATGGCATAGTTCTGACATAAACACACGGAGCCCCACCTACCACCACACAGCAGAGGAAGGGAAGAGGAAAACAGACCACCAATCTGGGGAACTGACCCTGTACCTGGCCAGCGAAAGCCACTGGGCCCTTTACCTCACCTGGAGAGCACTGTAGAGCTAGCCCTAGTGGCAGGAACACAAGTGAGACAACCCTGAGAGTGTGAGTCAAGAGGAGCTGGGCCTGCCCACTCCTCTGCTGTGAGGTGGCATGGGTGTGGGGGTGATGCCCTTCCACTGGGACCCCTAACTACCTGCAGTCATGAGAGCAGAGGAGCTGTCCCTGCCTCTCACCTGCTCAGCTACCACCCTGGCCTGGCTCCAACATACCTTCATGATAAAAGTCTTGGAAAGATCAGGAATTCAAGGCCCATACCTAAACATAGTAAGAGCAATACACAGCAAACCAGAAGCCAACACCAAACTAAATGGAGAGAAATTTGAAGCAATCCCACTAAAATCAGGGACTAGACAAGGCTGCCCACTCTCTCCCAGAGCAATTAGACAACAAAAGGAGATCAAAGGGATGCAAATTGGAAAGGAAGAAGTCAAATTATCACTATTTGCTGATGATATGATAGTATACTTAAGTGACTCCAAAAATTCCACCAGAGAACTCCTAAACCTGATAAACAGCTTCAGCAAAGTAGCTGGATATAAAATGAACTCAAGCAAATCAGTGGCCTTCCTCTACACAAAGGATAAACAGGCTGAGAAAGAAATTAGGGAAACAACACCCTTCACAATAGTCACAAACAATATAAAATACTTGGTGTGACTCTAACTAAGCAAGTGAAAGATCTGTATGACAAGAACTTCATGTGTCTGAAGAAAGAAATCAAAGAAGATCTCAGAAGATGGAAAGATCTCCCATGCTCATGGATTGGCACAATTAATATAGTAAAAATGGCTATCTACCAAAAGCAATCTACAGGTGCAATCCCTATCAAAATTCCAACTCAATTCTTCACAGAGTTAGAAAGAGCAATTTGCAAATTCATCTGGAATAACAAAAAACCTAGGATAGCAAAAACTATTCTCAACAATAAAAGAACTTCTGGTGTATTCTGTTCTTGTGTTAGGAGTAAAAAGCGTGCAGGAAACCATCATCAAATCTAACAGTAGTGAATGGCAGAAATCTGTTTAATCTGCTTCATTTCCCAGAAAATATTCTGCATGTGTAGTCAGTCATCAAGGCCCAGTTCCGACAGAAATACCCGACAAGTCATGCCAGCAATCTGCTCAACCTGTAATTTGCTGGTTGTTATTTATGATCGTATTTTTCCAAATAAAGAGAGTTCTAGGAACCTAATATCTTAGAGGTCTTTATTTCTCCACAAAGGTTTGCTGTCTGTTCCCATGTTCCCCTGGTAAAATATAGTATATTTCCTATACTGGGAAGTATAGTATCCGAGTAGGTTTCCTTTAGGAGGTCTCATACAGCACCCTCCTCACCCCCCACTAATCTAAGCCAAGTTACATAAATAAAGATATGGCATGAGCCAAATACTCTTGTATTTCAACAAAATAGTTTCTCTGTGGGTACTGAGATTTAAGTATCCTATCAAATGAAACCAGTTCCACACTGAATTCTCCTCACAGAGCTTCTATATTTCAGAGATCTCATTACTCTTGGACACAGAAGAATTTGGTCATTCATACATAAATCCAGGCTGGAAAGGTAGAGAAGTAAAGCCTTTTCTATTCAGGCCTTTTCTATTCAAGAGATGCCAAAGAACTGAGTCAGCATCGACAGCACACTTTTCTATTCTTACTTGAGTGTCTTTGTTTAGGACATCCAGAATGGGGGTTGGGAATGTCTAAGCCTTCCGTTACTGCTTCATTTCTCCACTTTATTTTGCTAAACCATCCATCAGCTGACCCTGTACAGAGCTGATTATTGGTTCCAGAAGAAAGAGACACTAAAAAAAGAAGACGGGGTTGAAGAGATACTGGGGAGGGAGTACGTGAAGGAACAGGGAGACATCTATTGAGACCCTGGAATAAATGAGGATTTCTGTATATTTTGCCATATTTGATGTCCTAAAACTCCATTAAGTAGGCCCATGCCCATATTAATGATGAGACGTTAGGATTGTGAGAGGTAACTGGGAAGGGTGTTATTCCAAGTCCGTCAAACTGCAAACTCATTTTCTTCCATGTTAGCTGGAGAATCAGGGGAAGAAAGGAGAATCAATTTAAAGGCATAGAACACATATGTCTACTTTTGGAATCTGGAGAAATTTGTGTGAAGGAAGTATGATATTTCTGGAGGTGAGATGAGAGTGGCAAGCAGAGAAGTTTCTGTTGAAGGGGCTGGAGAGATGGCTAAATCAGAAAAATGTTCACTGTGTAAGGATAAGACCTGAGCTCACATGAAAAAGCCACAGCGGCATCTTGCTGTTTGTCTCTGCTGGAGAGGCAGAGGAAACAGGGTCCCTGGTGCCTGCTGGCCATCTCCCCAGCTAAATCTGTGAGCACCAGGTTCAGTGAGCACCCTGCCTCAAAAATATGGGGAATAAATATTAAGGAAGTCATATTGACGACACACACAAACACACACACGCACACACGCACAAACACACACACAGACACACACACACACACTTTTTAAAGGGCTGAGAATCAAATGCAAGGTCCAAGGACATCTGCTAAACTTTGTGAACTCTGGGCTTGCGTTTTGATGGTTTTGGAGAGCTTGGAAGGATTTTCTGGTTCCTTAATGGAGTCTAATGCAAATGCGGAGTCAAGAGAAGATGGGGAGCAGGCAGATGCTAGACAAGATCTGCTTTATGTATTGACAGAATGGCTATTCTTGCTGTGTGAAGATAGGTTATCAAGGATCAAATAAAAAACAAAGGAAACATTGGACATGGGGTTGTGCTGCAAGGGAGGCAGGGTGTGGATAAGAATGGGGCAATGGTGGTGGGAAGACAAAGGACTGGGTTTATATGACATTTAAGATAAAACTTTAAGATGTTGCTGACGACTTGGACACAATGTATGAGAAAAAGCAAGAAAGCAAGGAACCTGTGGGGGCAATGCTGCTCCTGTCACCTAGAGCTCCTTGAACAACTCTTGGCTAACTGGTGAGAGGGATGAGCAAAGGAGGAGAAGGGTTGAAAGGGTGAGGACAGATGTTCACTGGGGATCAAAGAATCTTGTTCTATTTAACTCTTCAATTGGTTTAACTGGGCAAACTTCAGCTGGGTATTCAAGGTTGGGATACTAAACATGATAGAAGAAGCACATCATATCCAAATTCATGTGATTCAGTAAGATCACTGAAGGACTGAATAGAACAAGATAAGAAAAGGTGCAGGGACCGAGGGCCTGTTGTTTGGTTTTTGTCAACTTGACACAAACCTAGGTATGTGTAAAGAGGAGCTCTTGATTGAGACATGCCTTCATGAAATTGGCCTGTAGGCAACTCCGTAGGTCATTTTCTTGATTAACGAATAGTGTGGGAGGGCCCTGTTCACTGTGGGTGGTGCCACCCCTCGGCAGGTGGTCCTGAGTTGTATATAAAAGCAGACTGAGCAAGCCAGTAAGCAGCCCTCCTCCAGGCATCTGCTTCAGTTTCTGCCTTCAGGTTCCTGCCCTACTTGAGTTCCTGCCTGATTTCCCTTGGTTATGGATTGTTATGTGGAGGTTTAAGAAGAAATAAACCCTTTCCTCCCCATGTTACTTCCGGTCAGTGTTTTATTTCAGCAATAAAACCTAACTGGACAAAGGCCACTCGAGCGTTTGTGCTAAGAAAAGGCTTTTGTGCCTGAACTGTCTCGGAGTCATCTTGATTTTTATCTTATTGTACCCCATATCCAATTTATCAATAAATTTCTTTTACAGTGACCACTTTGATTCCAGCCACCACAATCCAACACTTGAATGATTGCAGGAGTTTATAACTGCTTCAACATTGACTCTCTATCTCCCATTCTCAGCACAAAAGCCAGGGTTCCTTTTTAAAAGAAGTTTTTATTGATTCTTTGTGAATTTCACATCCCCACATCTTCTCATATCTGCTCTTCAGTCTTGCAACCTCCCCCCAAAATAAACACACACACACACACACACACACACACACACACAC